>NC_034428.1:2091483-2224127 GCF_002078875.1 Numida meleagris
TTTTTTTTTTTTTTTTTTTTTTTTTTTTTGGGTTTTTGGAACTCCAATGGGTGATGAAAAGGATTCTTGGAAAGTGAAAACCTTGGATGAAATCCTTCAGGAAAAGAAACGAAGGAAGGAGCAAGAGGAGAAGGCAGAGATAAAGCGCATGAAAAACGTGAGTGCTCGGCTGGGGCTGCGCGGCCCTGCCCGCTGCTGCTGCTCCAGAACTAAGCGTGGTTTGGTTCTACCCCTCCTCGTGTTTCTGCCGCAGTCGGATGACAGGGACTCGAAGCGGGATTCTCTTGAAGAGGGGGAGCTGAGAGATCACCGCATGGAGATAACGATCCGCAATTCGCCGTACCGCAGGGAGGACTCCATGGAGGACAGGTACCGCCCGGAGAGCAGCTCGGTTCCCTGAGAACGGAAGGGTTAACACTGGAGAGCGCAGTGCTGCAAAGAGCTGAAGGGGCAAAGTGGAACTTGTCGAGGAGTTTGATGTTCTGTCCCGGCTGCACAAGGTGCTGGGGCAGCTCTCGGTCCAGGCATCGCGCTGTGCTCTGTGCCAATGCTGGCTGCTCCTTAGTGAGGTGGTATTTTGCTTTACGTGCAGTTAAAGCACCACGTGGTGCTTTCTGTAGTGCAGCGCTGATGCTTTACTTCAGGGGTGTTGTGGAAATGAGGATATATTAATAAAATAGGAAAATAAGCCTGGGGTTGTTTTTCAAAACGGAGAAAAGGGAAAGTGATGTGCAGTCTGTCAAATGGCCTGTGTATTGTCCCTGAGCGTGTTAGTTTGTGTCCTTATTGCAGGGGAGAAGAAGATGATTCCCTGGCTATAAAACCACCACAGCAAATGTCACGGAAAGAAAAAACCCATCATAGAAAAGACGAGAAGAGGAAAGAGAAGCGGAGACACCGCAGCCATTCAGCAGAAGGTGGTGGTACACCTTGTTAACGCTTCTGGGAGCTTCCCAAGGTTGAGCTCAGCTGGTGCTATGGAGAGAGGACATAACGAGAATGACAGACTAGAGAAATCCTGTCAAAGGGATACGACTAAATATGTTGAATTTGCTTTCTTTTTTTTTTTTTCTTTAATTGCGTTTAATGCCCTTCTAAGAGTGATAGATGCATGTCTGTGCTTGAGGGGGCAGCAGCCGCTCTGGGACAGGGACAGAGTTTGCTTTTACTCTTGGCAGTCTGTGAAGCTTCATTGCGGCCTCACCACGTCAGGGAGACGAGCTATGGTATTTGTACCTGAACAGGAAAGGACAAATACCATTACCGTGCCACTAAGGGAGCAGAAAGTCTAGAAACATCCACTTTGTATTCCTGCTGCTTACAACCTTCCTTCCGATTTAATGCAGGCATTTGTGCGAGCTCTTACAATTAATGCCCTTTCAGGTCAGGTTTTTTTCCATCAGGGAAAGAACAGAGAGCATAGGAATATGTAGAAAGGATGAAACCTAAGACAGCTTCACTTTTTTTGCAAGTAGGAGCACAGCAGATTTTGAATGGTAACTCTCCAAAATTCCTTTTTGCCCGTTCAGGGAAACACGCCAGAGTGAAGGAGAAAGAACGGGAACACGAGCGCAGGAAGAGGCATAGAGAAGAGCAGGATAAGGCCCGGCGTGAATGGGAGAGGCAGAAACGGAGAGAAATGGCGAGGGAGCATTCCAGGAGGGAGAGGTACGTCGTTCCTGACAGCGAAATGGAATTGCCCTGTACTTGGTTACAGGAGAACAGTTCTCTTTAACTTGATGAGTTAATTGGTTACCGAACTGCACCGTAACAAAAGATAACAACAATTATTTTCTAGAGATCGCCTGGAGCAACTTGAGCGAGAACGAGAGAGAAAGATCCGAGAGCAGCAGAAGGAACAAAGGGAGCAAAAAGAACGAGAAAGGCGAGCTGAGGAAAGGCGTAAGGAGCGGGAGGCCAGAAGAGAAGGTATCGGTGTCTGAATGCTGCTGGGACTTACTGCCTGCTGGGGGGCGGTGGAGGTGTAGAAAGCTTTTCTACTTAGGTCAGTGCCAGAACTTAAAAGAATAAAAAGAATAAAATAGGGTGGGAAGTCTATCTGGAAGAGAAATCTTTGAAGTCCTGCACAGGGAAGTAGAACTATGTCAGATGCCAGGAGTGCGCTGGCGCTGGGGCTGGTCGGTAAGTCTTTGTTCGCCCGGCTTCCTCCAGGAACGGTTCGTGTGATCGCTGTGGTCTCTGTGTGTGTCCGTGTGTCACGACTGCAGTTGCTTCTGAACTCTTTGGCTGAGTCTAACCCAGTTTGGCAGAGACTGAAGTCTCAACGTTAAGTGTAGTAAACTTGCGGGAAATAAATGCTGTGGGGACGGGGGTAGATTGTGTAAGTACTCCAGCCGTGTACAAGGCTCATGGCTTGCCATCTAGGTTCAGATCATTTTTGTTTGAAGGACCTCTGTCTGTCCCGACTGTCAGAGGCAAAAATCAGACCCGGTTCCTGTGCTCAATTGACAAAGATTGCTCAAGAGTAGCAGAAGTCATTGTATTTCTCGCTGTTCTTTCTGGTTCTGCTCATGCTGAACAGCTCCGTTTTGTGCTTGATATTTACACTGGTCTTGGTCTCAATTTATCTAGCCTTCCATGTTAGCTCTTTATTGCTCTGAATGTTCTGTCAGCTCCTTCTAACCCTCAGCTGTTTTTATTCCTTCATGCATCTCCCTGGTTTGTCCACTTCTCTCTTGCCTTAATGCCTTAGGTTTGGGTTGTGTGCTGTGTAGCACAGGGGGCATCTTGCATCTGCTTGCTAAGTATGGCAGCACCTTTCTCTGTTTGGTCCAAACCACGTAGCATTGCGCATGAGGGAAATCACGGTCCTTTGCTCTCCTAGGTACAGTTAGGTTCCGCTTCCACCCCTCCCCGTGACCATTTATTTTGTAAGGAAAAAGGAAAAAATATGCAGAGCAGGTGGTTGCGGTAGACTGAAGCGTTCTAATTAGGGCAGGGACGTTTAACAATTTTTGTTTTGGTTTTGTTTTCACTAGTTTCTGCACACCATAGAACAGTGAGGGAAGAATATGGAGACAAAGTGAAAATGAGACCCTGGAGTCGCAGCCCATTACGACAGCAGAGAGACAAGCCTGAGCAAGCAGATAGCAGGAAACCAGGTAGCATTTGCCACCTCAGTGTCTTTGCCTGGGGGCTAGCAGCTGTTCTGGGGTAGAGTTTAATTTTTAGTATTATGCATAAATATCCCTGGAACCATACAGAAAGTATTGTTCACTTCAGCCATGGTGGCATAATCCTGGAATTTTTGAGAAGGGTGGCAACGTGCGCTGTTTGCTAAAGCCATGCTGGTTTTATTTCTTTGCAGATTGAAAAGGGATTGTCTGTACTAACTCCAGCTGGATTTATTCTTAGGAAATAAGTTACCTTAAAAAACCACCTTACAGGGAACTATCTAGTTTAAGCATCACCAATTGTTGTGTCGTAGAAGTAAAGCAGTGCTTAAGGCAGTATTCTGGTTAGATGGTGAGTTTTGTTTTCTGAGATAGAAAATGGTCCTTTCCATGCATAGAGGGTCCCAGCTGTGAGCGGAGAACCTGCACAATTGGCATAAAAACGTCCTTGGTTAAAGAAGAAAAGCTCTGTGTCTGCTTTGTTCATGTGTGTAGCTGTGAAAATCGTTGTAACTCCGTAAGGTAATGTGCAATCAGCTGAGATTCCAGGCGGAGGCAGGCAGCGAGCCCTTTGACCTCATGGTCTAATCAGTCAACATTTATTTGCATATGCTGTGTCACGCTGATGGACTGCAGTAGGAACACTGATTGCAAGTGCTGTGTGAGTGTACATTAGTGGGACTCTGTGTTGTGGTCATGTTTGTTACCACGTTACGTTTGTTTTTTTTAATACATGTAGAGAGGTGTGGGCATAGGTCATGTTTTAAATAAAGAAGTCAGCACTGCACTTTCTTGGCTGTTGATCCAGCACCACTGCAGTTTGGGGAAGCTGTTTGGCTTCTGAGCAGAATATGAAATGTTTTGGTTGCTCAGTATGTGTATATATATACATATATATATATATATATATCAACATTCAGCATCAATTTAATAGCCAGAGAATGTAGATGATGTAGATGTCTGGGCATTCAGGGTCTTAAAAGTAGATGCAAAATTCAGTTGGCATCTTGGTTTTGATTCTTATGGTCTCAGCAGTGAAAGAGGAGAAACCGGAAGAGAGAGACCCGCTCTCAGACTTACAAGACATCAGTGACAGTGAGAGAAAAACAAGCTCAGCTGAGTCTTCATCAGGTAATTAAATGCAGTGTAGCAGATACTCACTGTACAGCTGTCTGCTGAGGAAACACTGTTACTAGATAGCGTATCTCATGACATGTGTTATTGTTCCTCAGCAGAATCTGGGTCGGGCTCAGAAGAGGAGGAAGAAGAGTCGAGCAGTGAAGGATCTGAGGAAGAGGGAGAAGAAGAGGAGGAGGAGGAGGAGGAGACGGGGAGCAATTCTGAGGAGGTGTCGGAGCAGTCAGCGGGTGAGTAGCAGAACGCAGCGCCTAGCGTGGGCCGGGGGGCTCTGCTGGCTTTTCTTTGGTTCTCATTTTGTGTTGTTTTATTTGAATGTTTTCCTTTTCTCCTAGTCTAGGATAGGCTGAGACCTCACAGGTCAAGATAACTAAAAAGAAAAAAACAAGTACAAGTCATATTCTATCCTTTTGTATAGAGGTAATACCAATTATTTGTCTAAGACGCCGGATTAGAAAACTGAAAGCCATTTTTGTCTTCCTCAGTGGTGTAACACCAAGAGTTTAAATAACACTGTGTTGCACAGTAACAAATACTCTGTAGAGAGCACTCTGTGTGGGGGTGGTGAAATACAAATATCTCTGCTATTTTGAATCGTTTCAGTTGCAAATGCCAGATTTTTTTTTTTCATGCTTGGTACAGATATTTGAACATAATAATAATTTAAAAAAAGGTTTAGTTAAGAAATGCTAGAGCCATTCCTATCGTTATTTAGTACAAAGGCACGGCAGGCTTCTCTGCCTGGGTGTATTTCTTTACAATCAATCCAAATTCCTAGGCAGACATTCATTCGTCTCCCTGCCAATGCTGTTGAGTTTGAAGAAGCTTTTGTTTTGCAAGTGCAACAGCAAATATGATGTCACTAACTAGATAGTGGTGAGAAAGGCGTGATGAATTAGGAAAGTGTTGGGACAGTGGTCTGCATTGCAAGGAGCTACAGAGATGTTGATTCAGCTGAACTTGATTCTGTCTTGCAGAAGAGGTGAGCGAAGAAGAAATGAGTGAAGAGGAAGAACGGGAGAATGGGAACCACATCCCAGTTGGTACAATGCAAATACTGAATATATAAATTGGCTCTATTTTTGCAGTCAGAACTATTTCTACAAGTATTTTAGATGTATTTAAGCTCTATTTGTTGGTGCAGTTTTGCCATCATTCTGAAGGCACAGTGCGTTTCACAGCTTAGAGGCGTTACGTCAGAATTGGAAATCTGTCCCAGGGTCCAGGTTTAGAGGGAATCAGATCCCAGTCCAACGAGGAAATGTTTCCTTCTGTCTCATGTTGGGCTTCTTGTCTTGTCCTCTCACCGAAAAAGCTTTACAATCAGAATGGGAGATACTAGGTCACTTTTGCTTTTTCATTCTGTTAGTGTAAAGATTTATTTTTCTGGCATGCTGTGTTCATCTGAAAATTGCGTGTACCTGACGGTAACCTGGAGCGTGTGAAAGCAGCATCTCTGCAAACAGGAGAAATGAGGCTTCTCTCCATTGATCTTCACTTGCATTCGTTGCATTCCTTCTATCTCATAGCAATCAGTTTCTCACTAACCTTATTTGTCTGACGCTGAACTTAACTGTTCCAAAGGGCTCCCTCCTTCCACGACTGATTCTGACTTTTAAAGTTACAGAGTCGAGATTCGATCGCGATTCAGCAGGCAGCGAGGTGGAGGAAGAGGAGGTGGGGGAGGGCAGCCCCCAGTCCAACGCCATGACGGAAGGAGACTACGTTCCTGACTCCCCAGCCTCTTCCCCTATTGAACTGAAGCAAGAGCTTCCTAAATATCTTCCTGCACTCCAGGTAGAGCATCGCTTAAAGGATGCTTGGAAATGTTACAGGCAAATGGGTTTCATTAACACGAGAAGCACGTTTGCAGTAGCATTTATGCATGAGTCGATGGACAGAGTATGTCTTGCTGATTCATTATGGCAAAATACACGTTTGTGTGTGAAATATCTACTTCTCTTGCTAAATTGTAAGTGTTCCCGTGAAGTTGCTTAGGTTTGCCTTACGTCTCGTTAAGCAAACGAGCGCAGCGCTCCTGCAGACACGTGAGGAGTAAATGCTCTGTCTGTGTTTCCTCAGGGATGCCGAAGTGTGGAGGAGTTCCAGTGTTTGAACAGGATTGAGGAGGGAACGTACGGCGTGGTGTACAGAGCAAAAGACAAAAAGACTGGTGGGTATTGTCTGCGTGGTGTGAACTAAGCACTGTGTCGTAAACGTGAGCGTGAGAAACGTTTTGCTCAAGATGAATGTTACTGTGACAGCTATTGCCACTCGTGGGGATGGGTTTGAATTGTGGGAGCTGTGATTTGGAGCACTTGCCTTATTTGCATCTCTTGGAAACTGTGGAATGAGCCCTCTTCATTACTCCCCTCGTTATTTTGCTGTATTGAAGCAGTTGGTTGTGTTCAGGTGTCACGCGTGCATCTGCTGTGCGGTGCATTTCTGCAGGCTGTTCTGTTGCATCACCTCTGGGGGAGCTTTATAAATTGCAGCCAACATCTCAGTGACTTTACAGGACATGCAGAGGGAGGTGTGGGGCAGAGTGAGAAATACAGCTTGAGTTCTTGTCACACGGATTGCATTTTAAGCACAAAACTGATGCTCTGTTTTGTATCAGTCTTCTGTCTTAAGAAAGGGGGAAACTGTAATAATTTTTCTTCTGGCCCATTTCTGCTTCTGTCATGTGTATAGATTCAGATCTGCAGTTGTATTCAAATCGTGGTTCTGCATCTGACATTAATGAACAAAATCTCTGAAGTACTTTGTTCCTTTTCAGGGATAACATATGCTTTTTAATAGGATATAGATTTTGACATAAGAGTTTTGCTTGCAGCTATTTGAGTTCAGAATTAATTTCTGTATTGGTCATGACACTGTAGAACTGCTTAACTTGATTTCAGCTGCTGGTCCATTAGGCAATTACTTCTGGTTTGTGATTTGCTGCAGTTAACGTGGTCGGTTGGTTTGAAATAAGCGTGCCACTAGGTGCCCCTCTAAGCACAGCCACTGGTCAGAGCAGTCATAGAAGCAGTGCTTTGTGTGCCATGAGGATATACATTAGTATGTTGTTGTGGAAGGGATTTCATGTACAAGTGGATTTATATTTTTAAAACCCCAAACTCTTCTGATGTGGTCTGTAGCAGTAAGCATCTTGTGGAAGCGACTGCGTTTCCTAGGAGGAGTGCAGGAGCCAGCATGAGGTCTCTCGTGTGTCTGCTTCCATGCTCAAGTGGAAGAAGTATTTGGTTGGATGCTGTAGCAGAAATGGTGACATTAGTGCAGCTTGCCTGCTCCCTTGGAAAAAAATAACGTAAGATACAATCTGTTCTTTTGGCTGTGACCTCAGCTTCCCCCCCAGCGTTGCCATCACTAGTGATATGTTACTGTCCTGCACGCTGGTCGCTTTGAAAGAGAGTGAAGGCACAGTAAATTACATATCCACAATTTGAAATAGAGGTGGCAGATGGTGAAGAGAGCCCGTGACAAGAACTGTGTTCCAGAGCCGACTTAGCCAGCATAGTGGTTATCCTCAGGTCCAGCTGACAAGCTGTGATGTTGGCAGCGGGGTTAAATTCTGGATGTCTCTGTTTCTGTTTGTTTTAGAATTACGTGACCTTTTGATCCCATCTGGGCTGGTTTTTCTGATGTCACTCGTTTACTGGATAACTGCCATCAGCTCCTTTTTCTTTTATTACCTTCCCTGAGGCCCGCCCTGAGGCTGACATAGCTGTTACTCTGCAGTAACTTGCAGAAGCAGATGTACTGAAATAATTTCCTTGGGTAACGTTTTGGGTAGCACCATGGTTTTCAGTTGGGTCTTTAAGGAAAGGGGAGCTGTATCCGAGGCATTCCTGTCACATCTCCCAAACTAAGGGGAGGACTTCAGTGTTGAATAAGCTTTATATTTCGTGTCTTTCCAGGGGAGTTGTGTTAGGATACACTAAAACCCATGACGCAGCTTTTGAATTGTTCTTGTGGGTTTTCTTAGCTTTCTTTAAACTTGGCAGTCTGGTTTGGTTTGGTTTTCACTCTGTTAACGCAGACTGGCTCTGCTAATGTGTCAAGTAATGGTTTTCATTCCAATTAAAATAGCAAAAGAACACTGGGAGACCTCTTGAATGTATTTTATTAGCTGTGTGATGGGGAGTCTGCAGCTAATAATCCCCTTTTCCTTGCAGATGAAATCGTGGCTTTGAAGAGACTGAAAATGGAGAAGGAAAAGGAAGGCTTCCCCATTACTTCTCTCAGAGAAATAAATACTATTCTGAAAGCACAGCACCTAAATATCGTCACTGTCAGAGTAAGACCAGCAACCTTCCATTTCTGAAGACTTTTGTTCTTGAAATGTTGCCTCTGGGCTTTTAAAATGCCTTGTAAAAACGCTAGCATTCCTAGCAGAGCTTGTTAGCATACCACCCATAAAACAAATAGGCGGCGCTTGTCTCTGCAAAATTGGACGTGTTGCAGAATAAGCTGTGCTTTGATCACTTGTTTTTGTGTTTTAGGAAATCGTTGTAGGCAGTAATATGGATAAAATCTATATCGTTATGAACTACGTGGAACATGATCTCAAGAGCCTGATGGAAACGATGAAACAACCATTTCTACCAGGTACCGTTTGCCACAGTCTCCTCTACTTGTCAGAAATGGAAAACTGACCTAGAAAGACCCCATTCCCTTTGGGCTGAACTGACATCAGCGGACTAGCTTGTGTGATGACGTACACGGCCCTGGAATGTCCTCTGAGTGTTCTTTGGAACAGGGACTCCTGCTTTCTCACTGTCCAATTTGATTCTACTGATAGAGGTTAAGAGAGGAAGGTCAGCTGGCAGTGCTGGTACTTACGGTGATGATAGGCTGATGAATCCAGCTGGCATGCTCGGGGTGAAATTGAAGTTCAGATGTGAAATGGAGAGGGGAGTTTCCCCTGTGAACACTGCGTTTTATTTTTGGCCAGTTCCTATGTTGAGAAGCATTAATTTCTGAGCATTATTTGGATGCATTCCAGCTATCCAGATTCATGTTACTGTATTGGCAGCTCTTTGGGTCTGTTTTTGTTCTGTGACACATTTGTTATTGACATCTCCTTCCCCCCCCCCCAACTCCCTCCTTGTTCTCTAATTAAAAAAAAAAAACAACAAAACAGCTGAAGACAGATTTCTTCTTTTAAATGTATTTGTCTTTTTTTAATCCCTTCAGGTGAGGTGAAAACCTTGATGATTCAGTTGCTACGAGGAGTCAAGCATCTTCATGACAACTGGATACTTCACCGGGACCTGAAAACTTCCAACCTGCTGCTCAGTCATTCAGGCATTTTAAAAGTAAGAACTATATGAAATACACCATGCTTATGAGAAATTCAGTATTGCAGAGTTACACTGCGTTATAGTGATGTTAAGAGCTGGTCAGAATGTTGTGCATTAATCTTTAAATGTATGAAGTGTCGTTCCTAAAACATACGGTTGTAAAACAGTGAACTTTGTAATAGATGCAGAGACTGCCTTGCCACAACTCTTAAGATATCTGCTAGAATGTGACTAATAAGCCTGGTATGGAGAGTGCTGAATTCCTTATAGCACAGTTGGAAGTCGGAACGGTGTTCTCTTCCTGCTGATGCAGCACACCAATGCATGACAGTGCCATTTACCTTCTCTCTATCAACTTCCCTGTGGCTATTATTGAAGGCTGGGGGCCGTGCAGTGGGCAGTACATATTGGTGCTGTCACGTGGTATGGTCAATGCAGATAACATTGCTGATAACTGATTTTCATCCAGGTTGGAGATTTTGGATTGGCCCGAGAATATGGCTCTCCACTGAAGCCTTACACGCCAGTGGTCGTCACGCTTTGGTACAGGGCTCCGGAGCTGTTGCTTGGAGCCAAGGTACGACTCGCTTTATTTTACTGGGAGCTGAAGGCTTGACTTTTCAGACTAACTTCATCTTAGAATTCAGGAACAGAGTATAAGGATGCTTGATTCTTTATATTGATTTAGGAGTGGAAATTCTGAAACTTCAATTTTACTTTTCCCAGTAACAAAGCTAAAAAGGTTTTGTCTTCCTCAGAGGGTGGGTGGGTGACAGGTTGAGCTGCTCTCCTTCAGGTTGCTGCAGTGGTAGCACTGCTGGACTTCTCGGGGATTGGTGGGAACTGTCACTGTCGTTAAGCAGCAGGATTTCTTTGTCATGGTGTAAAATTTCTGACACCAAAGAGCAGAACAAGGGACTATGAACGTTCTGGCAATGTTCCCTTCTGGTTACCTGTTCTGTTACGGAAACCTGGGTGAAACCATGAGGGGTCTGGAGAGCTTCAGTGCTGAGAACCACACAAAAAAAACCCCAAACATTGCACTATCAATCACTAAAATACCTCATTAAATTATTTCACTGGTTTTATAAGGTATATTATTTCTTTGCAGGAATATTCAACAGCGATAGACATGTGGTCAGTAGGGTGCATCTTCGGAGAGCTGTTAACTCAGAAACCGCTGTTTCCAGGGAAGTCAGAAATCGACCAGATTAACAAAGTTTTTAAGGTAACACTTTTAAAACCTTTGCCTTCTAACTGGCTGGTTTTAGAGGCAGGTGAATTAGAGCAGTAAGAAAATAGAAGTGCTTGTTACTCTTCGACAGAGTTTCAGCCTTAATAAAAGGCTCACTACTTTGATTTTCTGTTTTACAGTATCAGTGGTAGGCTAAGATCATGGTTCGTATTTTATCTGTTTTCTCTGGATATTTACCATCTCCTGTAGCTAAATAATGAATAAGCAGAAGGACTGCACTCTAGAATGAGTTTATTAAGGAGACATTTTAATTTACAGGACCTGGGTACTCCAAGTGAAAAAATCTGGCCTGGTTACAATGAGCTGCCAGCAGTAAAGAAGATGACGTTCACAGAATATCCCTATAACAATCTGCGCAAGAGATTTGGAGCGCTCCTCTCTGATCAGGGCTTTGATCTGATGAACAAGTAAGTGCTAGCTTCCGGGGTCCTTGGGAAAGTGTGTTCATTTGTTACACTAGTTGTAAAAAAGGACTTGGTCCTGAGGAATTTATACCTTTGAGGCTAAAGTTTTTCTTCTTGCTGCCCGACTGCCTCTCTTATCCTCCCCCTAATTCATTGTCTTCCTCAATTCTTTTCAGCTTTTTGACGTACTACCCAGCCAGAAGAATTACTGCTGAAGATGGTTTGAAGCACGAGTATTTCCGAGAGACTCCCCTTCCTATTGACCCCTCCATGTTTCCTACGTGGCCAGCCAAAAGTGAACAACAAAGGGTGAAACGTGGCACCAGCCCTCGACCACCCGAGGGAGGCCTGGGGTACAGCCAGCTGGTAAGCATCACTGCCTTCCGCTGTCCTAAAGCAAAACAAAACCGTCTCCTTTTCCAGTACTTGAAAAGAATTTGTAAAGTACAAGGCTGGTGTTCTTTTCATGAGTGGGAATTGTACTGCCAATTTTGAAGAGAAAGCTGGCCGAAAAACGGGCCCTCTTAAGTAGGTACAATCTCAAGTGCCTTAATTATTATCAGCTTCTTATTAGCAGTTCCGTGTCTCAGCACAGATGAAATGACACTGTCCAGTCATTGTGCCTACCGTAATACCAACTGAAAGAGCATGAGTAACAGTCTGCATTGAACTTAGCTATGATGCCACTAAATCAAGGATTTACTTACCATCTTCTCCTACAGCTACTTGTTCTTTGTTGTTGTTTTTTAATTTAGTTTTAGGCTTTGATTTTTGCGTTGCAGAGGTGAATGTGTGTGCACAGACACTGATAAATGAACTGTGTCTGTTTTCCGCAGGGCGATGATGATCTGAAAGACACCGGTTTTCATCTGACCACCACGAATCAAGGAGCATCTGCTGCTGGGCCTGGTTTCAGCCTCAAGTTTTAGACTCGGTGTGAAGGGAGAAAAAACGAGAAGCAGACACGTGAGTGGATTTGTGAGTGCCCCAGTTCTGTTCTTCACGTCAGGGAGACTAGATGTTTTTCACAGGGGTAAAGTCAAATGTCGTCCCAGATTCAAAGACTTTTGCTGGGTGTGGAGTATAACTGCTGCATTCCATTAGAGGACTGGAATTAACAGGAGAAGCCAAGGATCGTTACAAAATTTGACAAAGGAGAACTTGAAGTACAATCCTTGAACCGTTTTTTTTTCTTTTTTTTGGTTGGTCTTGTTGTTTTCTCCTTGTAAATTTGTAGAATTAAAATACATTTTTAATTGTTTAACAGCGTGAAGGATGTCATTTCTTCACATGCAGCAAACGTGGATGTTGGTGACGTTAACTCTTCCAGAGTGGAAACTTGAGGATTTTTTTTTTTAATTCCTCTTTCCTCCCTCAGTCTGTGCTGACATTGTGCGTTTTGTCAGTCCAGCAAAAGAACCTTTATATTTTTTTTAAAGTGAAGTAAGTTCTTTGTGTCTGAGTGTAGCTGTTTGGTCAAGAAATCATTGTGTTTAAGCTGTTTCTCTCCTGTTTTGTACCTTGGAGAGAGCTAAGCTGGGTTGGGCTCAACACTCACTGACGTTTTTGGGTGCACTACTGCTTTGCTGTGTTGTATAAATGTATTTACAATGGCACTGGAGCAAAAAATGTACTATATTGTTTTATAAATCAAAAAAAAATTAATATTGAAGCTTTATTTTCTAGAGAAACTTCTTTTAAAAATGTCCTTTTCCCATAAAAATAACAACTTTTCATTTTGCTGATTGTACATTGCCACATTCCAGTCTTTTCTCATAAGTGTCTTCTCAATCTCTAATCTGTAATGCTATCATCCTTTTCTGGGACAGGAAGATTTGGAAAATACCACAGTGTTCACACAATCAGAACTGGGCACCAGTCCCATTAATAGGCATAAGTGATGAGCATTCCAGTCCCTTGTAAGAGACTTGTTTTGGTGGTGGTGGTGGTTTTGTTTTTACTGGATGAAGACCTTGGACCTGCTCTTTGGAAGTACTAGAATTGTAGATTTTCAAAGCTGTTTTTTCTGTGTGTGTGGAGATGAAGTACTATTTTCTCATGAGGCCTGGCTGTGTTGGACTGATGGAGAAACAGTTTTGCTGCTGGTTTGTGAACTGTAGCACAAATGGTTTTAGCAAGGTTCCTCTATGCTGGGTAGAGGTGAAGAGCAGAAGCTTATTTATTTGTACTAAAGTATATGAGAAGTGAAAGTGGACAAAAAAGCTGGAACACTTTACCAGTAATGATGTTTAACTTCTTGAACAAGTGCATTGTACCCAATTGCAAAGCATTTGTTCCAACGTGGGCTAACAAATCTGGACTTGTGACTCTGCCAGGAGTTGTTAGTTATTGTCTGATTAAAAGTAAGCTAAGCAAAGGCAAGTAAAGAGAAAATATTTTCAGGACTGTTTCACCAGGAACAGTGCTATAGAATTCAATTACTTTGAAATTGTGTCATCTTAAATAACTGATTTCAACCATGGAAAATCTGCACAGATAAATCTTTTAGAAGAACATGGAAGTTCCAGTGCATAAGTGTGCGGTGGGAGCATGGGGTTGTTGTAGGTTAGGTATTTATTTTGTTGTTGGCTTACTGTGATATTTATTTCTATAAAATCAAAGTGTACTCCAAGAGAAAGTGAGTTTTGTTGCTTACCTTGAGGGTATCAGCAAGTCTGTGAGGTGTTTTCCATACCAGCAAATCTAATTGTAAGCAAATGGAAGCTGGCATGCAGTGGTCCTGGGCAGGAGATGGAGAGAGCTTAATTTTTTTGGTTGGCTTCCTTACAGAAATTCCTCTCCTTTTTTTCCCTGAGTTCCTTGAAGATTCTGCTGGGTTAGCCTTGAAATTGCAGCCAGAACAGATGCTCACACCGGCGTGCTGGGCCGTGCCATTTGTGTCCCTGGAATACTGGAGGGATTGCAGAGCTGTCTCGTGGCCTGGTGTCTTAAATTGCAACTTCTCTCCTTGGTTTCTTTTTCCGCCGGCCTTGAGGTCAGCAGCCAGTTTTTGAAGGTGACTTCTTCCAGGACATTCTTGTGGCAAAGCAGGTCCTTAGCTATCGAGCTCCAGCATGGACACTGCCTGGCAGAAGCACTGGGCAAGAGGAGAGCGCTACGAGATCGATGGAGGTAAATGGGATTTGGAGAAATTGTACGAAGTTCAGTAATCATAAATGATACGTTTACAAAACTGTTAAGTTGTGAAATGAAGGACTTTGGATCTGCCCTAGGACTAAGCATCTTCGCAGCTGAAGTGCTGACATCCCCTTGTGATAGCTGTTGAAGGCTATGATGATCGGCTCATTGTTCTTGTTCCTCTTTCCCCAAATCCCAAGGACAGAGCTGCTTTAAGATGCTTGGATCCAGGTGGTGTTGCACTGGTCTGTTAAATGGAGATGCACAGAGTTCGTGCTTGATGTCTGCCAGTAAAAGTAGTCATTGCAATTGTACCAGACAAACTGTTCTTATCGGTTTCTTACTTGTGCCCTTGTGCTTTTGCTGTCCTAGTACAGAGATCTTCCTAGAATGCTGACCTATACTGCAATGCATGAGATGCTTAAGGTAGGAAGAAACGTGTTTGAAGACAACAACTAAAAATGGATGAACCTAAGCAGAGAATGATGTAGGCTGCTTTAATACCGGACAAGGATCTTTCTTTGAGGTACTCATTAAATATAATGACAGTCAGGGTTTGTAACTGCACAAGTGAATTCCCTCCTGATAGATGTTTGAGTGCACTGGGCTTTGCCTGGAAAACAAATGCTATTTCTCTCTTGGATGTGGCACATCCACCTCACCTGTAAGTGACTGGGTGTCATGATGGAAATGATCTTACCTCTGTTGAAGGGGTCAAGAAGCTTACTGATCAGACACCGAAAGGACGAGTTAGGAGGAGCTGCAGATGGAAGTAGACAGTATACTGGGCTAAGATTACACAGATAATAAATACACACCACAGGAAAGAGGTTGGGGGGTGGAAGGGAGATGTTCTGTGCCTAGCTGAACTGAGTATGTCAAAATGTGAAATGGAGTAATGTGGGTTTGTTGTGACCCTACATCATCCTTCTGACAACTACAAGAACAAATAATTTTTTTTAAAACGTTCTGGTAGAACCACATATCATGATATAAAAAAGATAAAAAACCACTTACAGCGCATTTACTGGTCATTCTCTTTCCTCAATACCTCTGATTCCATTGCAATATAGCTGAGGCATCAGTCTGTTCATCCATTTGTTTGCTGAAGGGTTATGTTCTTGTTTTTCACTGATCCAGGTTAACTGCAAAATCCTACATTTGATTTTTTTAAATCTTTTTTGTTTTAATTCTCTGTACAGCGCATGCTTGATGAATTCTTTACCTTTAAAACTAATTTGGAAAAGTTCATTTTTCCAGTAACAAAGTCCCAGAGTCTCTCTTGCTCAAGGTATGGAAGCAGCTGATTTAGGAGTTCCTTTGCACTACTAGAGTTTAAATACAAAATGCTAAAGAAACATTGTCAATTTGAAACAGAGAAGTTCTCGTTCCAGAGCCCTTGTTAATGTCTCAGTCTGATCCTCCAGGAATAAGTGGTCAAGATTCTTTCTTTTTTCTTTACTATACAAGTGTAAGTTCCTTCATTAATTGCATTTGCAATGATGCTCATGTGATCCTCATTTAAGGATAAGTAACCTGGATATGAGTATTCCAGAAGCTCCTTATCTTTATACCAGCTGTCATAAGAAAAATAATAGAAATTAAACTATAAAATATCCAGTACAGTGCAGCATGTGTTAGTGGTCCTTCTCTCTGCTGTTAAGCTGCGCTTGAGTTAGCTGCACTGCAGCACAGATGGACTTAGTAAAATTTAACCTCATTTTTGTCTGTTTCACATAGATGGTGGCAGTTACAGTAGGGTGTTCTATCCTGACTAATTGAGGAGTTTGAATCTTACTGAAAACAAATGGGAATTGGGGTCCTGAGTCAAAAGTAACCCCTGGACTTGGACATACTTCTCTCAAGTTTAGATACATCTAGAATTAACATGCTCGTTATTAAGAATTAACTGTGAATTGAATGGGTAAATTTAAGACAGTAGGTTTTTGCAGAATATGGCCCAGGGACTTGGACACTGTGGTAAGAATTATCCTTATGCTATATCTGTGTATTGGATTTTATCTTTTTTCTGCTGAGCTTACCCCTGATAGTTCTGCTTCTGAAATAAATGCTTCACAGTGTTATAAACAGTATTTGCACCTTCCCTTCCCACAGTTAGCCAGCAACCCCTCCTTCTACTCAAGAGTGCCAAATGAAAGACAGCCACGTGCTCCAAAAGCTGAAATGCACTCTTGTTTTGTCAGACTTCCTTATTCTTACTTCTTTGGGGTATTTATGCTGCAAAGTGTTCTAAAAGACTGGAATAAATGACAGAGCACTTACTAAACTTTGCCTTTCTTATGGATGATCTTCTGGCCACAGCGGAAGGTGACATTCCTGCCTTCAGAAACAGTCTTGGTTTTTGTCCTTGGTGGTGGCAGAGTAGGAGGAACTGTTGGAAACGGGAATTCTATCCACCAGAAAAAGAAAGTGTGATAGTTAGCAGATCCCATTGTCAAGCTTCAGTCATCCCATAACACTTTCACAGGATCATGTTCTAACCTAAGGAATCTTAAAGTTATTTATTAAAAATGCCTCCCATTGAGCAGTTCTAGGATGCACATTTGTTATACTTGCATACGAACAATCTTGTTGCATGTAAACTGACAGCAATGGATGAAAATCAACTTGCACACTTCATGTAGGTGGAGGAATAGAAGTTCAGTTTATGAACAGACTCCTACAGTATCTGGATTTGTAGCTACTTGTCTGCATTTTTGCTTTCATCTGGCCTAAAAAATACCTCTGCACTGGAAAGGGAAGTACTAGTTATATAGTGCATCTTCTTCAGGACAGCAGGCATTTATCTGAAGCTGTATTCCACAGCTGTAGTAATATGAGGTGATGGTGCATCAGTCCCTTACCTGAATTCACAAAACTGAGAGACTAGGTAAGGTGATCAACATACTTGATCTCCTTTTCTGCAGAGCAGCTCAAGTCCAGCTGTGCCCGAGATTTCATTTGTCTAGTTCTTGTCCCATCCCTGCAGCAGGTACTGTACTGCATCTCTTATCTCTGAATTTGACACATCAGTATCTCATGTCCTCAGCTGGGTCCAAAAGGGAAGCAGTTTGAGGCACATGGAGTGTTGTGTTCAGAAACTCCCAATCCTTGGCTCAGTTAAACTAGGCAAGAATGGGACAGCTTCATGTTCTAGTCCACAAATAATGAAAGAAAAGCTGAGTCCATTTCCAAGCCTTTGATTTAGCTCAGGTGTAAGGGGTATCCCTGCAGCAAAGGCTGCTTAGCTTCACCTCCCCCCTTTTGCAAAACCCACCAACATCCCAGATGAGAAGTTAGGTACCATAGCAGAAGTCACAGGTGAATGGACAGTGCTTTTTCATCAACTTCTCGCGTTTCTCGCAGAAACCTTTTCGCGCCCACAGTGGGCACATAAACAATCTGTCTTTGCATCCTGAAACAGAAGGAGACAAGGTCCTCTGAGAAACAAATCACATTGTTCAACATAAATGGTAGTGCTGAGACGAGAAGGAACCTAAAATTGGGAGTATAGTAGAACGGGATGCCAGTACTAGAAGAACAGAGCTGGACACTGTGCTACTCCCATGCAGGACCTTTCCATTTTGCATAAAAAGGAATAAGATTCCTCCTGAGCTTGGCTCGCTGGCTTCAAACTCTTGTCCCACCAAACACTGAGTATCTAATACTGCAAGAGCTCCACAGGACCTGACTGGCACTTCAGACAAATGTTCTTTGTAAAGAGGAGCCCAGAGTACAACGCTCATTTCCGTACCGTAAAGTCTGTGAATTCCCCAGACTTCATCTTGAGAGATGGTCTTTTTCCCAGTCAAAGTAGCATTGATGTGCATGAGAGCATTTGGGTTTTGGGAGTGCATGAGTCCTAAGGCATGTCCTATTTCGTGAGCTGCTACGTGTACCAGATCTGTAAGCCAAACACCTGGAAGAAAAATGGAAAAAAGCTAACTGTGGGGAAGTACATTTGCTAATCCCAGTGTAAAGCCAGAAGAAGAATTTTAGCACTTGGAAGGTGTGGTCTTATCAAAGGTTGCCAGTTTTAACTTCCCTGTAGCTATTTGGGAGTAAACAGTCAAGAAATTATTTATCTGTGCTTCTAATTTCAAACAGCAGCTCTTGCCAGACTCAGAAGATGCTCTGAAGGATGGATGATTGAAGCATGGAGCAAGTTCCCCCAGCTACTCCGGGCAGCTTTCTGCTGTTTTGTTCCCACAGCCCCGAGCTGTAACTGGAAACGACGGGGATGAGATTGCTCGCTAGAACGCTCCAGTCTGAAAAAGCCTCCGACTGACTTTTGCCTACAGGGTTGAACTGACGTTTCTCAGCAGTACCCCGAAGCCCGCTTCCAGCAGAGATGGATTTTAACTGAAGGATGACTCACAAGAGGAGCTGTTACTGACACCTACCCTGATATCTTGCATAAGTGTAGGCCACAGGAATAGCATGCAATTCCTGTGTTAAATCCAACTGCTTATGGGAAGAAAGCATCTGGAGGGTGCGGGTTGCATACGTGCTTAATTTATCAGTACAATGAACAAGAATCCTTGGTGGATTTTTTTTGGCTCTTAAAGAGTTCTGTTAAACCTCACTGACGTGACTTGGAAGAACAATCATTTCATTCTACTTTGTTTCCAAATTTCTTTAAGCCAGTAGCTGAGCTAGTTCAGCTCAGTTAGAAGCAGTCGTTAATAACAAGTATTAATAGTCAGCCTCACACTCGCCTGCCTTCTGAAGCCAGAAGTGCTATTGCTGTTTTACAGAGGTGGCTGCACTGCATGCAAATCAACTCCATAGCTCTCTCCATGTATAAGAATGGAGTCATGCTGCCATGAGAGAGAATCAGGGGTAGAACTGGCACTTGGGACTAAGATAGAAATCCTACTGGCATTATTAACATTCTCCCAGAGACATATCTTACCTTTTTTCCAGCTGAACCGGGTATTTCCTAATATCCAGTATTCATGGTCATCAAAATGGATTTCCCCGTTGGGTGGGAAGAAGGCATGGGCAAGTTCCCCCGTTGTTCCATCAAAGCAGTGGTGAATGAGAGACTCCAGACAGTCTGTGTGATTGATAGAGTAGAAGCCTGCGAAAAAGGAAGCAGATTTAGTATATCTCACAGGGTAAGCCCCTCCAGGACAGACATCTGTAATCTTGTGGTTTACTAACAAATCTCTTGCTGTATCCCACATGTTTTCCAACTTAGATACACAACAGGAAAAAAAAAAAAAAAGAATGCAAAGCAATTGTAAGGAGCAAGGGCTGTGATGCAGACTAGAGTCAGCTCCACAGAGACCTTGGGTTTAGAGCTGTCTCAATGCACACAAACTAATCTGCTTTTCAGAGAAGAACGCTGAGCACTTTTTGCAACATCACAAGGAAACTTCGGGGTGTTTTTTTTGAGTGAAGCTGGACACTGAGATGATAAGGTCAGAACGTAATCGTTGGACTGTGAGGTGATAACCCCAGAATGCAATCACTCAAATTTTAAACGCAAATAAATGGAGAGCCACAGAGTTGCAGCTGCTTGCTGTCCTTTTGCTAGCATCACAATAGCTTCACTGCGGCCACTGGAATGGGGCCACCTGGAGCTCACAGTGGCCGCAGGACAGGCCCCTGACGGCACATCATGTGCTGGAAAGCAGTGTCATGCAACAGCAGACTGAAGAGCAAGTTGCGAAACAATGGAAAATGTGCTCATTATTTCAGTATTGTGGCCATCTGCACAAGAAATAATTATTGCACACAGGCCATAAATCCCAGGAAGAATTTACATCTGGGTTTGAGACTGAGCAGATAAGACCTCAGCACTAACATTCTTCTAGGCTTGAGAAAGTCAGGAGGTTACTACTGTATAGTGATAGGGGAGGGCAGAAGGAAGGGGAGGAGTAAAGACAGCGCTTCAACCACCCAACAGAAGGGAGCCAGGCAGCACACACAGCAGTCCTGCGGTGCAGGAGGCCGTGCAGCCTCACCTATTTTCAGGTCACTAGGTACGTGGCGTGGCACTTCTCTGAAGCTGAATGGTGAAACTTCACTCCACATTCGGAATGCAGCTGCTAGTCCCTTGCGCGTGTCCCTGGCGTTGATGAGGTTTCTTGGGAAGGACAGGATTCTGTAGGAACACAGAATAACATCAGGAAAATGCTGTTCCCACCCCAGACATCATTTGAACGCTCTCTAGGCTGCATCAGACAATCAACCACTTTAGAGTGGTTTTAGGTGCTATCCAGTCACTTACAAAAGGATTAACAATATTATGGTTGATAACCATGCCCACAGCAAAAAAAGCTCAATGCAAGTCCATACTTGTAGGTCAGGTTGAAGTGGTCCCATTTCAGGTGGCCAGGCGTGATCGTGTATCGCTTTCTCCGTGCTGGAGGCCGAGGTGGGAAGGCTGGGCTGTGCAGAGCAGAGGCACTCACTTCACGAAGCCCAGGTGATGTGGTATCTTCCTTAAAAGAAAAAACAGGAGGTTGAAAAAGGTGGGAGAGACTGCAGGACTGAACAGTGTACCAGTGAAACTAGCAGGTATGGGGCATCCGGAGGCTGGGGAGCACAACCAGTGCTCCCTCAAAGGTCCAGGAGACAAGACTTGGCAAAGCGTGCCTGCTCTGAGCGTGCTGAACAGAATGAAGGCAGAGCCAAAGAGGGGCAGGACTGTGAGGAGTTCCCGGGGCACTCCTGAGTGCTGGAGCACAGAGATCAGTCCGTGGATTCCCTGAAGCTGTTGCATAACTCCAGAACTGGGCACTGCTGCCACTCCTCTCCTCTTGGAGTGCAGCACAGGCAGAGCAGAAATGAGGCCTCGGCAGCTTCTGGCCACAGTCAGGGCTGCAGCTCTTCCTGAAAAGCTCTCATTTCCTTTTCACTTTGCTATTGCTCTCCAGCTTAACCACAGAAGAAATGAAATACTGAATAAATGCGTCAAACAGGCAACTCTTTGTGCTGAGAGCGCTTTATAGAGCTGGACTGTGAACCTGAAATGCCTTCAAAGTAAACTGGAGCCCTGGAAACCCTGGAGTGTGTTAAAAGCCATCGCTTTTGGTGACATGCCTGACACAAACTATACAAGTCTTTTAGTCCTGAGGAGCAGAGGTAAAAGAACGGGACCCAGTAAGCATCTCTGGAAGTTTACCTGCTCTGCTTCCCCTTTGCAGCAGTAAGACACTGACAGTCTCTGGCTCATCTTTGCTCCAGAGGCACCATGGCAAGCACGAAGCAGGATGTACAGTGGCTGTGTTACAAAAGCAACACCAGTCTGAGTTTGCTGAACCTCACAGCACATTCTACAGAAGGCAAGTTGTCTTCATTTCACACATGGAACAGCTGAAGCTTTGAGAGGCAAAATAGCATATCCCTGGCCTATGGCAAACCAATGGCAAGGACAAGAAGCAACAGCTGCCAGATGCTGCTCAAAACGCTCCATGACTGCAGTGCTGACTGGTAAAGGGCTGAGGGACTGCATCCCAACAGGAGACTGCAACAGGAAACCAGTCTCCTCTGCTCACGTCTGAGCTGCACAATTGCAACAGACACCAACATACACAGAGGCAGATACAGCCAGCATCCCTCTTCTGCATTATTCACCAGGTGCAGTCAGGCCTCCATTAATTTACTTTGTTGAGTTGTAATAAATGTAATTCTCTCCTTCTGATGCAGTTCCCCTCCAAAACTAAACAGTAACATAACTGTGACTTACATCCAACTTAATAAGAGCCCTGAAGATGTGATACGGGTGAGGGATGCTCGAATCACATATTCAGCAGGAAGGGTAAAACCACTTAAAAGAATATTATTCCTTTTTATAAAATTGAAAGCTAAAATGAAGCTAGAAGTGAACATTAAGATCAGCTTCTGAGTGTCCCAGTTCCACCTGAATTCCAGTCTGTCCCAGTATATCTTACTAATGAACAGACCTTGAAGGACAGTAACTGTCACCTAACAGTTTCTCTAAGTCCAGCATTAACTCCCAGTTTAGGTCTTACACCATGAGCCCAGCCTATGGAGTTCCTAGGAACCTCAGCTGCCACAGCAAGCAGAATCTATGCATGCCACACCACAGCAGGCTGGGAGGAACTCAGGATAGCTATAGCTCTGATGGAGCTTGGTTGTCTGCAAGCTATACCTCTTAGGATCCCTTGCAAAAAGGGACTCAAATAAACATAAACCTTGCCTTGACAGTTACTTACATCTTGGTTAGATTGCTGCCTGAACTCATCACTCTTCTAAAAAGGAACACACACGCACATATTTGATATCCCCGCTCCCCTCCCAAGCTCCTGAGAATCAGGTCCTTTCCCTACCTGACTTTCCTGAACTGCAGCTCCAGCTGGATCTCCTGCAATAGCCAGCAAAGCCACCACGGGGAATATGCATAGGAATCCCACAACGGTTCTATAGCCATTGCTTTTCTTATTGTCCTCTGAGAGGAAGCTCTTCTTTCTGTCAGCAGAAAGTTGTTCTATTTGATCCATGTTGCTCTTTAACACTTTTTAGAGGAGATGAGACAGATACTCAGACATTCCCTTCGCAGAATGCATTGGTAATCCTTTTGCTCACAGATGCATCTGGAGCATTTCTGAGGAGTCCTGCAGTTACTGCCAAAGCTGTGCAGAACCACTAGTTTCAAAAAGCTCGCTCTCTCACTCAAAAAAAAAAAAGAAAAAAAAAAAAGAAAGCAGACTTTACATTAAGCCGCTTTCCAATGTGCCAAAGATTCTCTCGGCCTCTGCCAAGTCGTATCAGATTACTGCAGCTGAAGGTTGGGCTGGCAGAGGAAAAGCAGCAAAGTGAAACAAGCTGGGATGGCCATGAACTCTCCTCTTTAACCGACTGTATAATCAACAGAGAACAAATCTGCAGTTGTCAGCTTTATGTAATGAAAAAAATTGGGGGAGGGGGCAGAAAAAAGGAATCCAGAAGCCAGCATCACGCGCGTGGAATGCCTGATCAGGGATGCTTCATGGTAGAGGAGCTGTCATTTGTCAGAGGCTGTCCTGAGGAGCAGAATGAAAAATGAGATGCTGTGCAAGAGCAGGCGTGCTTTCTGCACTCAGGAAGTTTTGGTCAGGGAGTTTACAAACTCAGATAAAAGTGAACATCAATTCCTCATCCATGGCACTTGGCAATCGACTCCTGCAAATCCCTTGTGTACTCGGGAGCTACCTAACGAGGGGTTATGATGCTGAGACCGACAGATGTTTCAGAATCACGCTGATTTGGGGGACCTCAGCTTGAGCACCCCAGACAAACGCTTGGAGAAGCACGCAGCGAGTGCCTCTGCCTTCTGTAAGGTTAGTAAGAGTCAGAGCTGCTTGAAAAAGATCTCAGCTTACCTTATGCTCTGTCACATACGCCCTCTCCTCTCGCCAGAGCGTCTGAGCATTTTGCCTCACATCAGCCTTGAAGTGGGGTTGGATCATTATTATACTGCTGTTATTATATACTGCTATTATCTGCATCTTATAGGCTAAGACCATAGCACTGCTTCCCTGAGGTCAAGCATGGAATCTTGCTGAGCTGGAACCTGAAGCCAGGTCTCCCAAGCACCCAGTTAGTGCCTTACTGCTTCTGATGACGACACCTGAGGATTAGAACACAGATTGAGAACTCACACAACCATGTACCCTGAGGGACCTAAGAATTTCCTTTGTCTCACTGTAAAGGAAGCACGATATTTTTATAAAGTAGATGTCTCGGTTCAGACCTCCCCCAGAAGTTAGGATCTAGAACTTTAATAGAAGTACATTCTTGAGAGTCTCATTTCTGAAGCCTCTTTCAGATGCTTCCTAGGAGCCACTGTTGCTCCATGCAAAGGGCACGAGGGCAGTGCAAACTCTGGCTCTTCCAAGAGCTGAAAATATTCTCCATGATTTATCAGGCAGCCTGACCCCTGAAAGGACTACTTTTATTCAAGAGCGGAAAAGCACTGCTGTGACTTTAGAGTTCTCCTGAATCTTGCTAGTCCCAGGTCCTCAAGTATGGATATTTGGTTTGGACTGCAGGCAAGAACTGTCAGCCTGACTATATTTGGTCAGAAAAAACATTCCTGGCTTTCTTTTCTGCACAGTGTCTAAATGCAGTGGAACACATTACAGTGTGAGGAAATCCATATGGTGTAATGGGGAACAAGAGAGGAAGGCAAGGGACAGAACAGGCTTTGGTTTATCTCCATGCTGTCAGAAGCAGCAACAAGGACCTAGATATCATTGTTTAGAAAGCTGGGATTTTCTACACAATCAAGGATGACAATCTTAAGATCTCTGCATGCAATAATGTCACACAAAAAAGCCATTTCTAGGTGGCTGTCAAAAGGGAACAAATGTTGCAAAAAACCCACAACAGTCAGCTAGAGACCCCAAAGGAGCAGATAATTTGCACAACACACCACATTTCCCTTGTTAAGGCACTGCAGTCTCAGTTTACTCTTCAATCTCAGTTGCTGTGATAGTGCATTTTATCCAGCACTGGAACAAAGTGCTCCCACCAGCTTCCCCTCTCCTCAACAGAGAGCTCCTACACAGGGGTGGGGAAGACAGAAGGAAGGACCTTACCACGTCTGGTGACTTGGACCGAGAGCTCCACTGTTTCATCTCCAGGGCACGGGTCCAAACCCAGGCCACAGGCAGGGGAGGGGGGAATGCACACAGCTGAATGTGATTTACCACATATTGGCTCCTTGGTGGCCCATGTGAAAAGAATTAGCGAATCCTCATATAGCTCTGATTTTAAAAAGAACTTAAATATTTATCCCTTCATCTCACAACTCGGAAAAAGAAATTCCTGCGTGGTTCCTGTGGGAATGGCAGTTAGAAGTTGTACTTTTTCAGCAGGTCACAAGCTAGAAAGGGCTGTATCTGCTGTAGCAGGAAGCAATGCTCCCCAGGGAGGAGAAGAATGAGAATGCTCTTTTAGTCCCCAGGTATTCACCTTCTTTCTATCGCGCAGCCCCTTGCAATCAGCTGATATTCCTAGAAAAATCCATGCTCTGCTGAATAGCGAATGAGCTGAAAACAAGGGCTTGCTCCAGCTGGCAAAGGAAACGGAATACTTTGCTCAAGTGTCAATCTGAAGCTGCAGCTTTCAGAAGTGCCTGAGCTGGCCCGACCCCGCGTTACCAAAGAGACGTGGTCTTGACCCCAGTTAGGAGCTCAGCATCCCAGGCTTGGCCAGGTAGTGATTAGAACTCCAAGAAGGAAATGAAAGAGAATTTTTTCTTGATGTACAGACAATAGAGTGCGTCCATAAAGGAATAAGAATTACTTCCCTGGGCTGTGGGGGTATTTCTCTTGTTGCCCTTTGGTAGGCTACGTTCATCAGTTGTAATCCATTTGTGGATGGAGCCATCTTCTTCAAATCATGGGAACAGAACAGACTAGTGGGAAGAAGATAAAAAAAAGTGATGGGTTATTTTCATGACTGTCTTTAGACAAGCTCTCTCCTTCCCTCTACTCCCACAGTCTGATGCTGTCTGTAAAATGTGGAGTTCTGGCCACGCTTCCAAAGGATGTGCTTTAGAAACTCTGAAAGAGATACTTTTGCACTGCAATACAGAAGCAGTACAGGGGAGGGAATGGAGGAAAAAGCTCTAGACCATGAAGTCCTGAACTCAGGGTGAAAATGCCACCCAAAGACTGAAAACCACATTGGAAAAGTAAATTATAAACAGACAGCCTTGACAAAAGCAATCAGCAACAAATCCCCACAACTGAGTTCGGTTTTGGCACTAGTAGGAGGAAAGGGCATCTGTACCAGAAAAAAACAGCACCGTTATTTCACGGGTAAAGGAAGAGTTTGCAAAGGGAGGGCTAATTAACACTGAAGACTTAAGAGATAACCCTGCTCCACTGCAAGGAATTTCCCTTATCTAGACAGGCCTGGGAATCCAGTCTTCCAGGCACTGATGCAGTGCTTCACATACTGCTGCAGATATTAATGATGTTTCCAGAAAAGGAACCTTTTGACCATGCTGTGAGTTTTCCATTCTGTGAAGCTCCCTGGGAGGGGCGTGGAATTCCTTACCCTTGGTGTAACAATGCAGCACTCAGTGCAGAGTACCTCCATGGCACTCTAACTCCCACCCTACCTGGAGAAAGAAGCCTCCTCTGAGGGATAACAGCGTGCTCTTTTCTGCAGCGATTACAAACCCCAGTGTTCTGCTTGACAGGATAACCCAAGGGCAATTCATGTCAGGGATGGCAAGGGAACATCCACCTTTCTTTAACTGCAAAAAAGAAGGTGATTTTAAAATACTTTATGAAATGGGAAGAGTCCCCCAGCACTGGCTGCACTAAGAGTTTGCTCCAGTTTTAGCCAAGTCAACCAGTTCCACTGAATAAACCTGTTGTCTGCTCAGATGGAAGCTATCCCCAGTGGCTGTTTGTATTAGTTCAGAACATATTAAACCTGTGCAAAAGGAAACACTGCAAATACAGTTCTACTTGGCTGTATCATGGCAGCGTTGATAAATGGGGTAGAACCCCCAGATTTTACAAAGCGTAAGAACGAGTAGAGGGCTTATGCTCCCTGCAAGCTCGTGTCCTTACTTTGCCCAGAATAATGGCAGGTTTACAAAATCAATTTTCCATGAAAATCCAGCTGCATGAAAAGCCTGCTCATGAGACCAGCTGCCAACTCAAATACCAGTCTCCCAGCTGGATTAGCACGCTACCTGCCAGGAAAAAATTAAGTGACAGCGTGCACAAAAAAAGTAAGAAAATAAAAGTGGTCAAATTTGTTATGAAGCATTTCCTGAGGCTTCGCTAAAAAGGAATAAATAGGGAGAACAGCACATCAACTCCTCTGTATTCTAAAGGAAGCAAATAAATTATTCAATCATAGGAAACTGACTGAGAAAAAACATCTTCATTTAGAGACTAACCAGAAATAGCTATCCAGAGCAAAAAAGTGAATTGTGTCCATTTGAAAATGATGGCCAAGACTGCATAAAGCCATTAGATATTTTCTAAAAGGGTCCACGCTAAGAGACCCAATCAAAGGAAAAAGATACTGATACAGCACTGTGATGGAAAACCTTGAGAAACTGAGACTTGATTCATTACACCTTGCTCTGAAACAGTCAACAATCATGGATTATAGCATGCAGTTTTCCCCTACTGCCCAAAGAGAGAGAACATTTTGCAAATTTGGTAATTTTCACAGCCAGAGCTCTCAGAACTGATCACCAAACGTTGCAGTGGATTCAAGTAATCCTAGGAATACTGTTACCAGTTTCAGTGTCATGAGAAGCCTGCGTTCACACTGACCCTGAATACTGCAGAAAAAACTGCAACCAGAAGAGCCCATTTAATGGAAAGAAAAAACATCTCCTGCTTTTGTAGGTCAGTTGAGAAATGTGAGCTGACATTTCAGTTAGGAGGATTACATAAAGCCCATTAGTTTTAGCATTAACCTGTCTCAGCTGCTGCCCCGTGTTTAAAGTTTTAAACCAGACTCAGCAAGATCTTTCCTTTTCTGAACCAACACTGCTGCAAGGTACAGAGCTCCACTTTGGGAGGTGGCAGAAAACCCACGGAAAACATGGAGCTCCCCATCTAATTTCCCAAAGACCTTTCACTCTTATTTGTGAGAGATCAATTGTTAAGAAACATCGCGCAAAGTTCTCCAGGCTGAATAGCTAACAGCTGTATTTGTCTTTTGCTTTTTAAAGGAGCATTTACTATTGCTGTGCCATCTCCATGCCTCTTTCAACCCGCTGCTGTCCTGCGACCAGTAAGAACACCAACTGGTAGCACGATGCCAAAAGGCAGCAATGCCTTTCTCCCATCTTACCCCTTTCCCTCTTCCTTCATAATCTCAGTCTAGATTCTTGGCTCCTTTCTTGCCTACTACAGATCTCTCTTCTCATGCTTCAGATTTAAGCCTGTACTAGAGCAGAGGAACTATTTTGCAGACCGGGATGATGGGACAGATGACACAAGTTAGCAACACATCAAGTAACCATTTCACCCAGCTGGCCACACGTCACTTTGATCCTGGCCCAACGTAGCCAGGCTTACAAGGAAAGACAAAGCAGCAGAACCCTCTCCTCCCCTCCAGAACCTCAGCCTCCCCCAGAGCTGAACCTGCCATGGGGGTACAGCCTGCCCAAGCACATACCTGGCACATGCAGGCACCTGTTTGCCTTCTGCTTCCCTCTTGTTGCTGCGAGCCCACTGCCTATCTTGTTTCTTCTCTGTCACGGTGCAGCAATTCCCTTCTTCTCACTGGGAAAATGAAAGGGTCAAAACGTTGCTTAACAGCTCAAACTCCTGCTCCTTGGGCACCAAAAGAAATCAAAGCAGAAACAGTAAAATGAAAGACTGTAATCCTAACCTCAAAGCTATGTTTACAAACAATTTCTGTATTCTTTCAGCAGGCATAGCGTGCTGTGCAAAACTGACTTAGCATTACAACGACATTTTAAAACAGAGAAAAGAAAATATCTCTATTTACTGTGCAACTTAGAAGTCAGAATCTGCTGTCTTCCTACAGAGCCGCGCTCAGACTGCACATTAGGAAAAGCTTTGTTATCCTGAGGGTGGTCAAGCCGTGGTACAGGATTCCTGGTGAGCTGGTTGACATCCCACGCCTGCCAGTGTTCCAGAGGCATTTCAACAATGCCCTTAATAATGGGCTTCAACTTTTGGCATTAACGAAGCGGCCCGGCAGTTGGACTCTATGATCTTTGAAGATCTCTCCCAACTGAACCATTCTAAGATTCTTTTCCTTTAAGGGGAATAAACACTCAGAAGCCTCTCCATCAAGTTTCCAAAGAAGTTTAAAAAAAAAAAAAAAAGGAAACGCTCCCTGCTGCATTTTCCTGAACACACTGACATATTTAAGTGTAAGAAATAAGAGTAACACAACAAACATTGAACAGTGTCCACCTCTGTGCCCTCCTCCTGCAGTGCCAGAACACACATATACATTTAACACACACGATAGAGCATCAGTTGGTTTCACCTTTGGTAAATCACAGCTGGGCGTGGAGCAGAGGCTTACAAAAGAACTGTATTTCAGAAAACACTTGGCCTGCGGTGTGCAATACACATTCTGGAAAATTATTCATCTGTAGCAAACAGTGGCAAAGCTCTTATGTTACAATGATGGTTCGGTCTCATACTTTTAGAAAACAGCCTTTGCACATTCCTCTTCACTTGATGCCCTATCACAAAAGGGCAAACACTTTGGGTTTTGTTTAATCCCAAGGAAGTTACTCTAACATGAACTTCTAGGAAGACATTGAGCACCCGTAACTCTGATTTTTACCAAAGTTTCACCAAAGCTGATCCTAAAATTCAGCTTCATCTTATTCAGATGTTTAATCCCAGACTGGGGTTAAATCAGATCCATTTTTTGTATGTCTAGGTCAAAAACACCCAGAATTGTAACACCTTCAAATGAGTATTTGGAGAAAGATCGTGTATAAGAATCAGAGACAGTGACACAAATCTTCCTCACATCACCAAGAATCATGATGAAGTAACAGACAGAGCCGTAGCTACCCTCTATTGCACAAAGATTTCATTAAAAGATTTGCCATCTCTTTGCTCATGAAAAAAGATAGCAGAGGAACACAGTAATTTTTGGTGTTGGTTTTTTCTTTTTTCTTAAATAGTGCTTGCAAGGTATAACAAACAGTATCACTGGTGTATAATTGTGTCAGTAAAGATAGATACCACACACGCAAACACATATGTATACATACACACACGCATGGCACGCTAGCCCTACAGGATGCCACTTTTGCCAACATTACTTTACAGGACAGATTCACCAGATAATATTTCTTCAGTCAGACAGTTGGAAAACACAGTACAGCCAGATCCATATGTCAGCTACTGTTTGTACATTCATTTTAATGCTCAGGAAAATATAGTTTTATTTTATTAAGTTCTGCTGCAAAACAAAGAAACAAAAAGGAAATCCTTCTCAATTTCTTAATTATTACTCTATTTTCTTTACACTTTGATTGGAGCATTTAACACCTGCCTTTGGCATTATGGTTAGAAAGCTCAGGAGTCTCTGAACACACAGTTGTGCAAAAAATAAAATATGGAAGAGTGTCACTTCGAGAAGTTTTTGTTGTAACAACATATTTTCTCCAATCGGTGTTCACTACTTTATCTCTAAGGCACACACACTCTGTCTCTAGGATCTCATCACAGCCAGATTTGTCTGTCAGTCCAAATCTCTTTGAGCCTTCAAGTACTAGTTCAGAGAGCATGCCGTCTTAGGACATTACCTCCCTACCACTGACAGGCATCAAGGAGGACCGATGGCCACGACTGATCTCCTCTGGTATCTCCTCGTGGAAAGTGCAAGCATACACTTTGCCACTGCCTGCCCAGGTACAAGGGATATCCTCCTACAGCATCTCCCAAGGCTGCACATCTGACACTGCAGGGCACTAGACACGATGCAGTCACTGGAGCAGGATGCCCTTGCAAACACCTGCATGTGGAAGTCTATTTGCCTCCGGTCTGAAAGTCTTCTGCCTTCAGCAAACAGTTCAGCGTTCTTTACTTCGTACCTTTCCAATGGACAGGCAGCACAAGGCGAGGTGGCTGCCCGCCCTCCAGCACCGCTCCTCGCCCTTGCGACGCCACAAGCGGAGAAGGCTCCCTCCCCTCCACCTTCACCCAAGTCACATTTGTTTCCCCCCCTCTTTCACAATGGCTTTGCAGGTAGCCAGACTCAGCAGCGCTTCTCATCTAAAACGCAAACAAAAAGGATGTAAAGGAGGTGGGAACGGGAAGGGAAGCAAGCGTATCCTTAGACAAAGATCTGAATCCTCTCCCGGATAGCCTGCCGGCAGATGGGGCAGACAGTAAGGGCTGTGCTGCAGTCTGGGCAAGAGCCATGTCCGCACTGGAAGACCAGTTTGATTTGGTCATCGATGCAAATGGGGCAGGTGATGCGCTCTTCCATCTGCCGGTAGCGGTTCTGCAGCTCCTCCATGAGCTTCCTCTGATCTGTGGATTCGGAGCTTGGGCTGCTCTCCACCTCGGTGCTGTCTGCAGGGGTGGGAGAGCAGGAAGAGAGTTAGTTGCTATTGTGCTTTGTCTCTGCTTGAGACAAAGCTTTCTTAACCAGACCGTCTCTCAAAGAGCAGCAATTTGTTCAGGCTAAACTCTCTTCAGTGAGCCTTATCCAGGGAGTCCGCAAACACAAAGCCTGAGATGATGCTTTTTATGAACTGGCCAGTGCTGCTTTCCTCTGTTCTGTTGCTCAGCTGATTTTTTCCCCCCCTCTTTCAGTCTGCATGTTTCTTTTTTAAAAAAAGAAACAAGAAAATACAAAAGGAAACCATGTTGTCTGATACTTCCTGGCTTGTTGCTTTGCAATATGTTGGTGCTACCTAACTTAAAGGTAAAAACTTGCAAAGCTGGTTGTGACATTCTGCCACATAGTCCAGGAATCCTCAGTGCTATCAGTACTATGTTCTTTCAACCTCCTTGATTACGCTTTGGATTTAATTTCTTCCTAAGTCTTTCAGGACACACAGGGTGAAACAAGAAGAAACCATTTGACATCACTTACATCGGCATGCATACAAGAAGCTACACAAAAAAAGAGTCCTCTAGTTAACACTATATGCAGAATTTGGTGGACCTTACAGAGATACCTGGTTCTAAAATCAGATGAAATGCAAGAACCCCAGATACTTGACAACTGCCAGCTTTGGTAAGTAGACTCTTCCCAGCTCCTTCCTGCTGTCATGTAAATTTGTTTTTCATTGTTTTTTTGTTGTGTTTTTTTCTTTTTCTTTGCATTATTGTGTTCCAAAGAGAATTTGTCTTTGCCAGCTGTGTATGTCTGATGCCATGTGACAGACTGCTGTTCCCCTGTGCTTTTGTCCAGGCATCAAGACAGAAAACCTGACTCCAAGAAAGAAGCGTGTAACACTGAGACATGAGCAGCAGGACATGCAATTTCCATGTGTACTGCTACACAAGTCCCCTGAGGGTCATCTCAGCTACAGAAGACGTATCTGTCATCTCCTCTATGAAAAAAAGCTTCAGTGGACAACCTGGATTAATTCCAAGGTAAGTCCAAAGCTGCTACCATCTTGCTGACTAGAAAAGAACCTGATAAATAGCTTTTAGTACAGTGACAGATCAAAGCTTCCCCGAACATTCTATTCTGTCTATGCAGCTTGGATTTGGCTCATGCCAGCTGAATCTAACTTTTCCTTTCTGAAGGTGATGGATGCTACAGGTACCATATCCCCTTTTCTCCCCCACTCTTCCTGCAAAGAAAAAAAAACCTCTATTCCTTATGTTTTTGTTTCATTTTCACTGAGAATCATCGATTGCTGCTGAAATAAATGCCATGAAGGACCTTTCCCAATTCATAGCACTGAACAGTAGGTACAGTAAACATACCTTGCTTGAGTTTTTTGGTTATTGTCACTTGACATTTGATGCACTTCTTCATTCTCCTGGAGCATTCTAGCAAAATGATAGAAGGAGTGATTACAATTAAGCCCACTGGTGCAAGAACAATAGGAAAAAAACAGACTTGAGAACATCAACTTTTAAATGGTGTGAGAACTCCCTGGATGATTAAGAGATGGAAACGAGGACACTGCCTTCTTTTTTGAGCTATATCTTCTCCTCTCTCTTTAGTCTTTCCTGTGCAGTAGCCAACACAACACGACTTCTCAGTGCTCTCTGTTGCCAGAACTGCTGGGCTATGTATGCAATACAGCTCTCTGTTCAGTGGGAAAAGGAAGCAGTCCTCATACACAGTCCTTACCAAACTCCTTGTGGTCAGACTGAAGGCACCTTAATGAGATAAGCTTGCTGACATGTTTGAGCAAGCTGCCATTAAAACATCCGAAGCACAAATCACTAACAGCCAGAGAAGGGGAACTCCTTCTCAGGAGGTCTTGATGGAGAAAGTACCACCAGCTACAACTGACACATCTGGCCTTCCTTTTGAATTACCCACAGCATCTGTAAGCTCATACCCGGGCTGCCTGTCAGCAGGTGCTCAGATCACTCCGTGCCTATCACAGATTGCTTTGGACACTCCATCTAAGATGACAGTGTTGAAATCATGCTGGGGTTGTTTCAGGTCATATACAGCTTTGCATCCCAGCAGACCTTGATTTATGAGTCCAGACAGGGAGGCTATGAAAAGAAAAACAGAATGGACTTACCTTCACACACAATACTGTGCTGGCATGGGAAGAAATGGATGAGCAAGGCCAGCTCTGAGCAGACCAGGCACTCTGTGGGGACTGCCACACTTGAGACGCTAAGGTTGGTCATTGTGTTGGGAGTGGTGTGCACGCGGCGAAGGCTGCAGGTGATGGCTGAGCAGTCTGAAGAAAGCTGCTGTTCCCTGCAACAGAGAACATGTAATCAAATTTGAGCCATGTACACCAGGTCCTTCTTCAATGACCTGATAAAATCGCATTGATCCCTGGCAAACATTCCATGTGAAGACAAAGATGCAGATGCTCAGGTAGCACAAACTTGTCAATCTTCATTGCACTAGTGAGACCAGCTCAGCCTCCTGCTGGGATTATGACTGATCTTTCTAAAAGGAAATGGAGAAAGCAGGCATGACTAACATTTACAGTGCCAGCAACAAACTCCAGATGAAACAAGAAGCGCTCAGACTGACATCTAACGTCAATGTTTTAGGGATGCTTCATCCTTCCCGGAATGGCAGCTTCATGCAGCAATACCACAGTAATATATCTTGCAAAGAAAGACACAGCAGCTATTCCGGAGGACATAGTTTACCTGAATTTCTGTGAGAAGTCTTTGATGATTTGGACAATCCTTCCGTCTGTAATAAGGTCTAAAGGAGACTTTCCCCGATGGTTTGCATAATTAATATCTGCTCCTTCTTGTGCTAAGTAACATGCAATTGCAGTTCCAACATTCAGCTCTACATTTCCAAGAAAGCCAGAAGCCTGCAGCTAAAATACGTTGAGATACACTCTGTTAATAGAAAAAGTCTGTTACGTAGCTGTATCAAATTTAAAATAAAACTTTAATCATCACACTGACAATTGTGAATGCAGTTTTGCGTTCACAAAATGCAAGATGATCCTTCAGCGTATAAACGGCAGATTCAAGCCTTGTGTTCCAGGAACAAGTGGGCATAAAACTGGTCCTAACTGGCACTAATCATTACTAACCTCAGTAAGGGGAATTCACTTCTTCAGTCAGTGGAAAAGAGTTACAAAGCATCTACTGAAAACACCACAGTGAATACCAGCTGATGGGCAGCTGGCATATGGAACCTGAAGTGGTAGTTATTTAAAAAGCCAAGCTTGTGTGCACACGATCCAAACTCATCTCAAGGAAGCAACAATTTTCTGCTGATGTGAAAAACATGGACATGTCTTTCAATATGGCCTAATATTCCTTATATATCCATGAATATGGTGCAACGTAGTTAAATCCAGTTCAGGCTTTATAACATAGCTTTCATCATATAAAGCATCTCTCATCTCTCATATTCTGCTCTACATCTGCAGATAACTGGGGTGTTTGTGGTTAGCTAGCCTCTTATTTTCCATGCCATCAGACAGAAATGAATTTCTGTGGTTCGGGGGCATGAATTAAACCCAAAGACTCTTGGCTCTGTGAGCAGATTCATGACCTTTCCCACGTCAAAGAAAGAAGCACGCAATGCTAACAAAAAACATGGGATGTTACAGGACAAGTTGGTGTGTGACTATGTGAAGTTGCATGCTTCAAATCTGAGCATACTCTCAACAGATTTAGTCTCTGATAAGCAAGACCGTTTGCTTCCGTGCTCCTTAACTGGACAGACTCTGCATTATTTCATTGCCTTCCTTCACCCCTTTAGAGTCCATTCCAACATCATCAAGCATTCTCCTGCCCTTGGTACTGGAATTTCCCCTATTCCCAGCTCACCTTGGAAAAGAGGGATGACCCCATCTCCCCTTCATGCTTCTCCATCAGGACTGACATTAGCTGCTGTCGTTCCAAGGCAATGTGCATAGCTGTGTCCCCATCCTCATCTTCAGCATTGACATCACTGCCTTCACTGACCAGCAGTTGCACCAGCCCTACGTGTCCCTGGATGATAGCGAGGTGCAGAGGTGTTTGGTTCCGGTTGTTCTTGACATTGACATCACAGCGACCCTTGAAGAGAAGAATTGCATCAAACAAGAGGAGTTGTTGCTGCTGCTGAATTTGACTGAAGAAGAGTGCTGCAGTTGTGGTACTTGCTGAAGCCCCAGCTCTCAAGTCCATCTTCAGGACAGAAATCTCCAAGAGAATGCTATGATTCAGCCCTCTACATCTTGGCCATATGACCAATACACCTCTATACCACACACAGCATTAACTCAATACTGCTTAGGAAAAAGTGGCATTTTGGGGGTGGAAGAGCTGGAAATGTGCTGGCAGTTTTGTTTTGCTTCTTACCTCCTTGATGAGAATTTCTGCCACTTCTTTGTGATTATTGAGAGCAGCAAGGTGCAGGGCAGTGAAGCCATCTTCTTTTTTGGAGTCAACCAACTGTCGAGCTCTTGCTAGAATCTTCTTTATGGCTCTATAGTGTCAAAGGTAAACCAGAGATGGAAGAGTTACTTATCAAGAAGGAAAACAGTGCAGAAGAAACAGGCCTGCCTCTTCTGATCAGCAGTTATGAACGTTCTTCAAATTTAAACAAGCAGCACCGCACCTGTTAAAACTGAGCTGGCAGATGTAATGCAGAATGCTCCCAATATGTTGCTCACAATTACAAGAATAAAACAATTCGTATGTACACGGATGATTTTTGTCAGCACAATCATCACAGAGAACCACACTCCTTTTCAGTGTTGCTACACTTGCACGTATTTTCAGGGCAAATTCTGCCTTTGTCTCTCTCACGTATTGGATGATTATTTATAACAGATCTTTGCTAGCAGCTTTAATGAGGCAGAGTACTGAATTTCTCAGCTGCCTTCAAATATTGCACGCATTGTCAGGCAGCTTGCTGCAGAGGAGTGGCATAGCCTGTCTGTACTGTTTGCCAGAAAACCAAGCAGGTACCTGTACAAATCTTCTAGTCCTTTTGAGGTCTGCCAAAAACGCTGTAGTTACATGGGTTGCTCTTCATTGTTTAGAGATAAAGCCTACTCATTACACAGAGGGCAGAGAACAGAGCACCTTGCTGTTATTTATCTTCTTTTGGTATTGATAATTGTGAGGAATGCTCACTTCTCAGTTGTACTTGCCTAATTCTTTTGAAATATTAAGTCTATTTCTGGTTTCACATGCATTTAAGATCTGTAAGGCTCTATGCAAAGTTAAGTTTAAGAAATACAATAGAGGAGTGCAGGAAGCTGGAATTTAATGGACACAATCCCACACTCGTATCAATTAAAGTATCTCAGGTTGGGTGCAGTGAGTTGGACGATCTCAGCCTTTCCCTTCTTCTTTGCTGAGTAACCATTACTACAGAGAATTAACATATTACCATAACAATTAAGAACTCGAGAAAGGAGGAAAAGTTGCAGCTTCTTGAGATTTTTTTTTTTGGCAAAAGCAGGCAGAGTACACAGAAATTGGCACCTGCCCCCCACCACAGGCACAACACACACATACCCTCTGCTTACATCCACAAAAGAATCCCTGCTAATGTAGGGAATTCTCTGCTCTAAGTCCCTGGTAGGTAGTCAATTCCCCCACCACAATTAGGTGCTGCCCAGCTAGGGCTCACAGCTGTCTCAATGAGCATTTGGCAAGATTTTATCATCATCCAGTCTCAGAGCGCCTAACCAATCCATGTGTTCTGCAGGAACGCATACCATTGTTCATTCACTTACAGCTTGTTGCCTTTTAGAGCAGAATAGTGGAGCAGATTGAAGCCTTGACAGTTCTGGACAGTGAAATCAATGTTGGGTACCTCAGTGAGAATTTCAATGATGACCTTATAATCTGCAGTGATAGCATAATGCAGAGGGGTGTCACCACGAGAATCCTACAAAAGAATACCAAAGCAGAACACAGGTTACCTAAGAGTGTCCAGTTAAGCACACTCTGAGGGATTGTGCAAGAGAGGAAGATATACAGTCTTCCAGGTCACATTAACTTGAGATCAAACATCACTGTCACGCAGAACAGTTTCATAGTTCTTGTGAAATCAGTTCCTCAGGGCTTGATACCAGCTGCTCAGATGACACACTCTCACATTGCTAGCTTTGAGGGACTGACCCAGCACTGCCCAAGTCCTGTCAGCATACAAACAAGCCCTAAAAAGCAGCCTGGATCCAACTCACCACTACTGTCCTTCAAGTTCCTCAATGCTAGTTCTAACAACCTCATCAGTCCTGGGAACAGGACAGTCTCAGCATCACATGCTAGGAGCAGATCAGCTCACACTGGAAGGCACAGCAGAGAGTACTACTGGCTTGAGCTAAGCAGACTTAAAATGATGAAGGTGTAGACCCATAACTGGAATTTCTGAGTACTGAATTTAGAGGCATACTTCCCCAGTGCAGCGCACAGTAGTGTATTATAAGAGAACTGTCTTCAAATTCTAAGCAACAAATGATGCAAGACAAGAGAAGCAAGTTCCCCCCCAACCTCCTCTGAAAAAAAAAACAAAAACCATCACCACATACAAAACACCAAAAGAAACAACAACAAAAAAACCCCAAATCCCTCAAAACCCAAAACTTACGGGGAGGTTGACATCGCAGTTGAGTTCACAGAGGGCCTGCACCACTTCTGTGAATCCTTGACTGACAGCAACATATAAAGCTGTGCACTTGGCATTGTTTAACAGGTCTGCACCAGCTCCCTTCGCAATAAGCACACGGGCAACATCAGCTTGGTTTCTGATTTAAAGGCAAGGAGTAAGACAGAGTCAACGCTGTGCAAACAATACATTCTCCCTTCCTGCAAGCCGTCCAAACTTCTTGGCTTTTGTATCCTCTTAATTCCACTCCACCTCCTCTTAAATCAGTCTGATTTAGATCAACAGGTACCTCCTCCCACTCTTGATAATGAATTCTTGGCTTACAAAAGGCAACAAACCAAACTAATCCCAACCAACTTACCCTCACCCCAGAAAACATCACCAAAGGCTCCTAATCAGTTGTTCTGATTCCCCACAAATTTTACAGCACAGGAACTGACCTAGCTGTGGATTAAAATAGTGCATCTGTGGTCCTGAAGCTCGTGGGCTGATTTCTAATGAGGCAAAGGAGAAAATCCTCCCTCCTCACCTTCTCTCACACTCTGCACGCAGACAGCTCATGTATATCTAGGAATGTCCTTGTGTAGCCCTTTCAGTCTTGTATCAAAGACAGCAAGAAAACCATCTCCTACCCAAAAGCTGCGTAGTGCAGCGCTGTATCACCCTCTTCGTCCCTCAGATTGACAGCAGCATGTGCCTGCAGCAAAATCTTCACAACATCCAGATGTCCCTGATAGGAGGCAATCTGTAGTGCAGTTCTGCCCTGATTCTTGTTGTCGACCTACAGGAAAGACAGAGACATAGCAAACAGCAAGGGAAGACCTCAGCTTGAGTTCAGCCTTCGCAGGATGACAGTCACTGGCTGCAGAACAGTGGTGTGCTCAGAAGCACAAAGCAAAATCTGTGCCCTGTTAGCTCTGCTTTAAGTACATCAACTACAAGGCTGACTTTCTCCCTAAATATTCCTAAAGGGGAAAAGGATAGCACATTTAGTCAAGATGGGAGAAATAAGCAAACAGAGCTGGAAGCCAGGGCTCTGATTGTAGCACTGATGCCAAATCCCTCTATGCCTGCAAGCAGAATACTTCTTGACATTGCAGCCAACTATTCCTTCTCTAATTGGAAAATGCACGAGGAGATCAAACTGGCTTTAAAAATGCCAAGTCCCCATTGCTTAATGTTACTCCAGGTACTTTACTGGGCACAGCGCTGGAGGGTAAATCAGTGTTAAGGTGCTGCAATGAGGTTTTTCAAACATTAAAGGGACTGAAGAACAAAAAGAGGCTGTATGAAAGGCAAGACAAAAAAAGGAAAGGAAGCTACTGAGATCAGCAGGAGGCTAAAGAGAAGAGATGAAGGGGTTGGCAGAACCTCAGCTGACTGGCAAGCAGAACAGCTTTTTTTTTTTTTCCCCTGCAGCTGGTTCTATGCAGCAAACAAGAGAGCAGGACAGGCAAGACTTGCCTTGATTCACTCATAACTATGGGCAAGTTGTTCCAGCAAGGAGGCTTTAGAGACCATTGTGTTATTCTTAAATTTACACAAGAAAGACAATGCTGATAAGCTGAAAAGCCCTAGGCAAGCAATTCTAACTTGCACTATGAAGTGAGCCTTTTTTCGGTATATATCTCTTACTGAAATAACAATTCGTTGATAGAAATATCAGAATATAAATAGAATATAGAATAGAAATCTAATAGAAATAAGTAGGAACAAAGTATTCTCAACTCTTGGCACTTTCTTATCTGAAAACAATCACAGGTGTTCAGCTAATCCTGTCTCCAGAGCTCCCATTAACTTTGTAAATAAGGATGGAGATGGAACCTTCCAATAGACAGCCTGAGAAAGCAGTGATACGAGTAGATGGGATCCTAACAGTCCAGCACATTGCAAGCATATGAATTGTTCAGCAGCAAGTCAAGCCCAGTTCCCCGCTCCAGTCAGACACCAGATAAGGGCACTGCACAGCATCAGAATCTGGGCAGCTTTTCTCTTTCCTGTTTCCAACAGTTCTATTTAGCAAGGTCATGTAAGGACAGATGCATTCAGTCAGACACAACCTGTTGCTTTCTTTTCAAACAGGGGCTAGATTCTTGGACATCTTGATATTGTCTTCATACATATATATAAATACTCTCTCTAATTCTACAGGTGCAGTGTCCATACAGGACAAATGAGAAAAGTGACCTTTAGAAATATGTTATAAGGACTTGCTCCAGTTCTGCTTTAATGGCACACTCTGACATCATACGACATGCACATATTTACATATTTAATCCTAAATTGCAGCACTGTATTAAATAATTTAATACAAGGTCTGAGAAATCTATCATTTCTCTCCCACTCTCCTCCTCGCTCAAATACAAAATTTTATGAAATCATTTTAAAGCGCATGGAAAAAGTAAACATACAGGATGTCTTCAAAACTTGCCTTGTCTGGGTACTTCTGAAGGAGCTCCCGAACTTTGGCTGCATTGTTGAGCGCTGCCCAAATGACCAGACACCCTGCGTGGTCTGATTCTGTCTTCTGAGACAGCAGTTTCTCCAGTACCGTAATCAACGTGCCTGAACAGGAATAAGAAACAGCCACAGGTTAACAGCACCAAAGAGCATGCGTAGACATTCGTGTTGCTGGCACAGTACAGCTGCATAACCACTGTATGGGCCTGCTGTACCTCTCGGCTCACAATGAGAGCTTCATGGATTTGCAGCTTAAACAGAACTTCAACTTTACAAGCCTGATGTCATGTGACTCAAATCCAATCTCAGAGCGGACTGGCTAAAGTACTCACTGATTTGACGGCACAAGAAATACCTGAAAATATTTCACATGCATTCAAGAAATAGCATTCTCCTACAGGACATGCAGCAGAACAGAGCAAGAAACAAACAGCTTTAGGAAGAAGCCAATACCCAACCTAGGGCAGTACTGTGGCTAGCATTCCTAAGTCCTGAATTATCTATTTTCCTACCAAGGCCAGCTTTACTTCCCCATTAAGGCACGGATTGGTTTTGGAGTTCCATCCAAGGAAGAACAGGCAGCTGGAGTTTAAAACCATCAAAACTGTAGTGCCTTCATTACAACCAGAACAAACTTTTCTCAGCCCCTGACAATCTAGACATCTCCATTCTCACTCTCTCACTTTTTGATTCCTTTGCATTCTCCGTTGTCATGAGATTTGCTTCCTCATCTCTCTGGTAGGCTGTCAGACAAGCTGGATTAAACGTCCAGGACTGGTCTCCAACTGACACTCGCAGATCTCCATCCCCATACACTTTGATCACCTTGCCAATGTGCCCTAGCGTCTGCAATTGAAAGAGAGAAATGATTTTTAAAAGGAAAGATGCAGTATGCTTTTTATCTCAGAACCAGTGCAGCGCTTCTAAGAGAGGTTTTGCAAGCAGCACCCCTGCAGTGTGAAAAGAAACACTAAACAAACACTCACAGACAGCTCCCACTTCAAGGATACCACAAGGTTCTCAGCAGTTTTTATGTTACTGCTTTTACATAAAAAGGGTTTCCTAGCCATATTACCAAAAAGAAAAAAAAAAGCTGATGAAACAACAAACCAAGAACTGATAAAATGGGATTAGGAAAGGTTTCCTCTATGCATTTAATTGCTCCTGAAGGACACGTGCTCTTTAACCATACTGGTCCGCTCAGACCATTTTTTCCACTCAAGCACTCTTTCCTGCCTCATTCCCAAGAACTGGGAAGGGCTTAAAAGGACTCTAGTTGAAAAAAACTTATTTGACTTACCCGTAGCCAAATCATTTGTCAGATTCCCCATCTACCCACGCTGCTTTGGGTCTTGTGATAGGATTATATTACTGATAGCTAATGGCCCCAAGCAATATTTCTGTCCCCGAAAGGTCAGGAGAACTGCAGGGCAATGCAAGCTCAACCACCATTACTAATTGCTGAAAAAAACTGAGGAATTTGCTGGACTGTCCCGGAAGTGACGTGTACTCACAGGTGCCATTTCATCTGTCCACTCCCCATGACCAGGTTGGAATCGCTTCACTGTTTCCATATCATCTATCACCCGGACAACATCACCAACCCAAAAGGTGTTGAGCTACAAGAAAAAAAAAAAGTCATAAGCTTTGGGGAGATGAAGCAAAATAAAAAATAGCGATCAGCCCCCACTCCCAGAAATCCCAACTGAACAAGAAACCCATCCAGTTCAAAATAAGGCATTACAAAACCTCAGTACAGCTACCAAGAAATCTGTAATCACTGCAAAATAAACACAGACCAAGGACTGGAGCATTTCTGTTTTAAGCCAAGTGCACATTTAAGTAAGGAAATACTTTGGGACAGAAAGATTTTTTCTTCAAAGCATTTATAAATAACACTAGAATGAAGTACTTGGAACTTTCCTTGGTCTGTTCCTCACCATACCTGACACACCAGGAGACTTATACAGAAGTTAAATCTCTTTGTTATTTAAAACAGAAAATCTATGGTTTCTCTTTTTTTGTAGTGATCCTTTGCCAGACACTCCCTCTACTCACTGAGCTAAGAAGGGAACACTGTCAAAACTCACAGACTAATTCTGCAGAAACACTCTGACACGGGATCTTCTATTGGTATAGAGTTTTTGCTTGACGTTTTTTGTTGTTGTTTTGGGTTTTTTTGTGGGTGCTTTTTTTTTTGGCCACTGTGACCTTGTTCAGGTCTTTCACGATTTTGTACTCTTCCAGAAGCTCCCTCCATACTTATTAGCCCTGTTTCTAACAATCCACATTGCAGACTCTCAGGCCCCTGGGGGAAGGCCAGCGCTATCAGCTTTAGAAACGCAGACACAAAATTAGAAGAGATGGATTAAAAGACTCAGGTCATCCAGAACAACTAGAGAGAAGCAAGAGAAAAAAGATGGAAAAAATAGAACAACAGGAAGATAGAAGGGAAAAAAATCAAATGGAAATGAAGTGGACAAAGACTCACCTCAGATGAAAAAGGTAACTACAGAAGGTTGAATTATTATAAACAAATTGTTACCACTCTTATTAAAGGAAATATAGCAGTATATTTCCTTGGCAATTGAGACACACTGTGTCCTAACACAGCAGGCTAAGCTGACAGCTATTCCCTGCAGCATTTCCATTCTGGCCAAGCTCACCTATCAGCACGTACCTTTGTCAGAGCTCCAGGATGGAAAGTCCAGCGGGTTTCACTGTTGAACTGGACCCTCACATCTCCTCTGTCCGTGATTCTGTGCACAGTCCCTGTCTGGCCAATGAACTTTGGAGGGGAAAAAAAGCAGAGGAAGACCCCAACATAAATTACACTGCTTAATAGTGAGGAAAGCAGGCAGGAGGACAGTAAGAATGCAAAATGTAAAAATGTTTGAGAACACAGCACAAAGTGTCCTCATCTTTCCAAATTATAAAGGTGTGCAAAGATTACTACGCTGCAGTATAACACCAGCAAGTTACACTCCATTAATTTAAATGGCAAATTTATTAATTTAGCTGTTATCATTTTATTTGAATGTAAGCTCACACCTAATGTTCACTATCCAGTGTCCTATCACTACAGAATTTCTATCTGTGATCCACTCAACACATTATAAATACATTTGTGTAACATGGGACCTTCTTTATACTGGTTACTTCCCAGCCAGCAGTTACTTCTGCAGTCTGAGATAGTGACTGATAAGGTGCTGAAAGAATAAGAGCACGCTGCAGCATACCTCAGCCATTTTAGGATTCCAGCCTCCATGGCCCTCCTGCATCTCCCGCAAGATGTCGATGTCCAGCAGGCATTTCACTTTGTCCCCATGCTGGAATGGATGCCTGTCTGTGCTTTCTTTCCTCTGCAGTTCAGCTGGTTTTCCTAAACAGAAAGACATCACCCACATACATACAGGATGCAGTAAAACTTTATGTCTTGTATATCTTTGTAGCATGGCTTGCACATTAACATAAGGCTGAATGGGTGCAAGCTAATGTAAAACCCTTTCTCTATTTGTGGAGCATGCTGTATGCACTCTGTGGGGCAGCATGATGTAGACAGATCAAAAAGATTCAGTTCGAATGGGATAATGGCATGAATTAAACATGAGGTAGTTCTAAGAAGACACAGTTTTGTCTCTTCCCAGAGGAGAATGTGTTTGAACGGTGCCTGTCCTGTTGTGTCAGACATCAGCGGCTGTCCTCAGCAACGCAGTCACCCAAACTGTTGTTCAGTGGGCACTCAGCACTCAAAATGAGTTCTCTTCTCTTTGAATTAACAAAGCTGACATTTGAATCAAATTCTTTGCTCTCAGATGCAAGCATTCCCATGGGAGTTTCATGAATCTTCACTGTCATGACCTTGCCTTGACAGAAGACCTTTGGGGCTCTCCCTTGGGATACAGCTCTGGGCATCTGATGGTCATATGTGATCTTACCACTGAAAGGACAAACAACTTTGCTAACCACCCTGAAATAAAACAATATGTTCACAAATATACATATTGTAAAACACAAGTTATGCAGAAATTTTCTAAAGCCACACGCTCTTGTTCTGTTTTCCAAGCAAAATGGGCTTCAATGTCAGGAAATGGCAGTGCAAGCAACATTTTCTCAACAGAAGACTTGTACCCACGCACCTAGTTTTGGGAGATGCTCTTTGTAGTAAAAGCCACCGGATGCCTCCACAGTACATTTCAGGTCCACTTTGCCCTTGTGTCCAACTCGGTAGACATTTGTGGTACCATCAGACCAGGTGACACTGGCCACACTACGTCCAGTCTCCACATCCCAGCCACGAATATCAACCACGCGTCCAGTTTTACCTTCACCACCTGATGGGAAGCGAGGGGGGAAAAAAAATAACATCCACCTTGAATTTTCCCAGAGACCAATAGAGACCTGACTCTGAGGTGCTTACTGAGATAAAATTTCATAATGTTTTTCCTTAGCTAAGTAAACAGCAAGGTGAAAACTTGTCCATTCTCCAACTACTCACTACAGAGTAGAAGCCCAAAGCCAGAAGTCAGTAGCTGGGGAGGATGAAATTCTGACTGAAGTTGCTGCTAGGAAGGATTTCTGCAGGGCACTGTCACAGGCCTGCTCTACAAGGTGAACAGAAGCACACAGATCTGCTTCACCATCAGCATCCTGCTGCCTGAAGCAGCGCCCTCCAAGTGTTTTTCATACACAATAAAGACGACAACCAACCAACCAACCCTTGTTCAGCAGCTCATACAACTTCCTCACATCTGGTGTGCTCCATCTTGATCTGCAGAAGGCACACTTTCTTAATTAAGGAAATCAAACTACAGGACAATTCAATTTGATCAACTCTGAGAGAACCTCCGCATGAAGCTCGCTGAAAGTCAGCCATTTGCTTTTGAATCAAAATACGGAAAAGTTGAATTCTGTAGAAATGCAACAGTCATTGCTCTTGGCCTACAGAAACATTGCCTAGCTAGGGAACACTGTGTCATGGCACCACACTGTGGCAAAACAAAAACACAACGTTGTAGAATCTTCCCAAAGCCTTTAATCCCTCCTCAGCATTTGTGAGGTGGTGGAACATCAGGTAAAATTTGTTCTGGTACTTCTCTTCACCTGCACAGCAGAGAAGACCACCACGGAAATAGTTCAGAACATGGAGATATATAACTGAGATGGTAAATCTGTCCAGGCACACGGCCATTCCCTCAACCAAGAGGGACAACTTGTTATCAACACCAAATCTAGTGACAGGCCATCAGAACTTGCAGATTCCCAGCCTCATTCTGCTGCCAAGTCACTGCATGAACTTGGGCAAGTCCCAGCACTGCCCCCCAAAATGGGGTCAGCAACATCTGTCTGTCTCACTGGGTTGACAGTGAGGTTCTACTTGCCTCTAATTGTCTGCAAAGTCTTGGAAATTATCAACTCAAAGGAGCTACCTTCCCCATCTAACTGCACATTGATCTAAAGAGGATAATACAGACAAACCAGTGAGCTTTACTGTCATCTCTCCTTCCCTGTACAGATGTTTCTTAAGAGCACTGGTGTCCACTTCCGTGACGCCAGGATTCAGAGATGGCAGCAAGGAAAACGTTGAAATGACTGAAGAATTGCAAACGTTCACTCAGAGAAGAGCTGAGCAAAAACTCGCATCACTTGGCAAGTTTTGCAGTTAATGCTAATTTCTGCAATCAGCTTCAGGCAACAGGACTATTTAAAAGCCACGTGCAAATAAAAGCAAGATCATTCAATCAGATTCCTCAACTAGATGCTGTTGTCTTTAGCAGAGACACACAAGACCATGTAATTAATACACGCACTTACCAGGACCCTGTGTCAGAGTTTGCAAGGCTACACATTACCACTGCTTATATGTTCCTTCCTTAAATAGAAACAGAGCTGCTGTGCTATTGCTATCAGGAAGCTAAGTTCTGAAGAGCAAACAGCATCAGATGGGGACAGCTCAAAGACAAGAAAGCATCAGTGGAGAACAGCCGAGCACCTGGCCTTATATTTCCTCCCACTTATTTTGCACATACCACTGCTTTCAGGTCATGACCATTGCAACCAACACAAGTCTCAGACATGTAAATGTTGATCTGATCTCAAAATGATGGATAAGCTGGACTGAGCTTAAGCCTCTTTCGCTCTCAGACTCTGCAAGTAATCACGTCCTCCACTGAACCCCAGAGCTGCAATAAATGGTGGAACCTTTGGACTTGCAACTTAATTATCAAGAGAAAAAAGAAGCTATGAACAGTACAGTATGTACAAGACTCAGAGCAGAAACGCACAGTAAAATTGTTATAACCCTAAAGCACCACACAGAAATTGCTATCAGTGAGTTACAGTCATTATACCCCGAGAGCAGGTCTAGTAAAGGCACTTTTGTCTCTGCATTTTCAGCCCAAAGTTACAATTCACACAGAAAAAAATAAATCATTTTCCAGCAACAACAGCAAATAATTCTTCATTAGTGCTCCATGTCAAACTTAAAGACTATTTCTCTTCACTGTTCTTAAGTGTCCAAATAAGGATATTCCAAAGCATTCCAAGGGAAAAAGGAATACTGTACACAAAGTCAGACAAACCTTAATTCCCACTCAGTGGAAGCTTTTTCAGGAGAGGATATGTCTTTATTCCCTTGTAACATGGTGTATATTTTTAGTTCTACAGAAGACCTTCCAGGATGGCCCCCATGAGTTTTCACATCTATGAAATAAGAGCAGCAAAACTTCCCTCCCACACCCTAATGAATGCATACAGTCTATGTCACAGATACGTTTCTGAACAAATACAAGAAAATAAAAAACATTTAATTCACTGAAGAACAGAGGCCTGCATCATCGAAAACAGTTCCCCTAAGAGCTGCTGCTCAGCACACGCATTTTCAATTAGCAATTTTGCAAAAACAAAAAGAAGAGGAAAAAACTCTAATGGTCTTTTTCAGAACATCTCAAAAGCAGCTTACCATCCTGGTTACCCCATTCCCAATCTGGGCCACGGACTACTTTAGCTCCCTGGAAAGTCCCTTTTAACGTGATGCGAGTCAGATTCTGTCGAGGACTCACTAGGACTCTGAAAAACAAAACAAGAGAAATCAAATTTATTATTACTACTTAGACTTTACAAACCTCTGTTACATACTTACAGCAAAGCGTGGCTTGAGTTCTGAAAAACATGTAAAGCATGAAAGAAAGGAATTTTAAAAAATGGAGACTTAGATCCTGCAAGCTGGTCTCATCAGGAAAGTCAGAACTCTTACATCTTGTTGCACTGACAGCAGAAAGACACTATAGTGAGTAATATACTGGGCTAAAGACGACACAAGTTTATCTTCAAACATTATCAAACAGAATAGGGGAAGCCTTGCAGAAATGCCATCAAGAGATCCTAAACATTTCAGCAGCAGAGCATGTGTTTTCATTGCCAGCTGTGCCACTTAGGATAATCCACAGGTTTCCCCAAGATGAATATCTAAGTCAATTAATACAGATCTCACAATGAAAACTTATGTCTAAAACAGAGCCTCCGAGAGAGGGGCAAATAAAGAGATGGTAAGGATGAAATTTTGATTTCCCTGGAAAGCCTGACATCACTTCAGAAAGAGGAGGATACTGAGTTTCAGCAGCCCTAGAATCCCATTGTGACTTTAAGGCAATGTCTACGGGTGTTACTAGAGTGTGCACTGCATGAAAGCATTAATGGCTCAAGCAGTCTCTTAGCTCAGTCGTGAGGAGTTCAGCACATTTCATAACTTAAGCTGCAGACTGCACAGCCTAATTCACTTTCTGAAAAGCAGAGCAGATTAGAGTAGTGTTACGGCTAGACTGTTTCCAGGATAACAAAGACCTTTATCTACCCTGCAATCTCCATCTCACGCATACACACTGATCTTAAGGAAATAAAAAATTACCTACGTGATGGTAAACAGGGGGTCTGATGTCCTGTTAAAGCAGCTTCCAATTCCCATTGCGTTACAGCAACTTCTCTGCTGGTTTTTCCTCGTGCTGTTCCTAGTTTCTGTTCCTTAGCAGAAAGCTTTTTGTAAGATACCAAGCCACCAAAGCCCTCCCAGACCTGTTTGGTTTGGTCTCCTAGGGTACAATCTGCTTTTCTAAGTGACTGCAGAGGTGCTGCAGTCCATACCCTTAACTCTCCATCTTGTCCTGCCAGGCTCCCAGCAACTCCCAGACACAGCAGCTGCTCTGCAGGGCAAGGGGGGGAGCCTACCGGGAATAGGGCTGGCCTCAGAATACTGTGTTCATTTCCCATCTAATGCCTCCTGAGAGAAGGTGGAGACTCAGAAGGATAAAAAGCTTATGCTTGAACTCGTTGTTTACTTATCCATCAAAAGCCTAAGTCTTTTACCTTTCTTAACTCGCTCACAGATCTCCTACCTGTGCTTTACAGCCTAGTGTATTTAAAAAGAGGGAGATTATATACACCTGTTCTTCCAATAATTTATTTTACATTATCCAGATCATAGCTCTACCCAGGGAAGATGAAGACCGTTTTTATTGAATGGCTGCGTCACGTCCATGCCTTAAAAAGGCATAAATTGCTACAGACTGGTTCAAAAAACAGCATGGATTTGTGTGTTACGTCTGAAACTGCTGAGCTACAACGTGCTATTCTCACTGTGTTTTCACTTGCAATCATGACAGTAGAAAGCAAGAGAGAAAACACCACTGCACAAGGGCTGAATGCAGTTCCTGTTCTGCCACCAGCTTTGATCAAATCACGTCATCACCTCTCCACCCTTTCCACAAAACAGGGACAAGAACTGTTCCATTTTCTCTGCTCCTACTCAGCTTGCCTCCTCAGGACAGGGCCTATCTTTTGAGCTATACCCAGCTAAGAGATCCCCAGTTTTAAGCCAGGCACCCTGAAGCTCTCTAAAACAAATGACAGGAGCGCAACATCACCTTCATTTAAGAAGCTCCATTCCCACCTCCACTGAAATGCTGGAGGCAACCCACCATAACTGTTGCCTTCCCAGGTCTCACTACAACGCTGACAGCATCTTGAACCACGTTGCTGATCAGCAGCTCAGAAGAATGATACAAGATCCAGATACCCTGAGCCAAGACATCTTAAGTTTTAATCTAATTCAGCATGCTTTCCTCCAAATGCTGGATAAGAGCCAAAGTTATTAGTGCGTTGCAGAAATGCCCAGGGGATAAATTTAATGACTGCAATATTGCCTTTAATAACAATTTTAATTATTACAGCCATTCCAAGTCCGCAGTCATTTCTGTCCTACAAATTCCAATGATATTAAATTACTGTGGAGTCCAGAAGACACTTGGGAACACGCTCTGTACAGAATGAAGCTATTCATCTCTTCAGCTCACTGGGAACCACCCCCTGCTGATATTCTGCCTGTGCTCAGTTTTCACTGAAGTGTTTACACAGCCTCTCACATCACTGAGATCTGTGCCAGGGAAACAGCATCATCCATGCTTTACAGATAAAAGTTTAACACCTAAACAACTCACCTAGAGAAATTCAAACAAGCTGCTTTTAATCTGCAGTAGCAGTTTGAGACCCTGCAGAAGTTGTAGCCCCCTCTACCAGCCACAGCTAACACACAGAGTGAGACAGAGCCCTGCACGCTGCAGAAAATACTGAAAGAAATGAGCAGAATGCACAGAGATGGTTACCCTGCGAGGCAGCAGGCCACTCATACTGTGTTAACTGGACCATCCCACATCTTTAGAGAGACAGTGGGTACAAACCCACGCTTCCTCCAGGATGTATAAAAAAAGGCACAGAGATCCTGTAGAAACTCCAGGTAAAACTGACATCAGAGCAAGAAATTGTAGATTCTCTAATCCTCCCTCACAAAGCTTTCCTGAAGCACTTCCAGCACAGGATAAAGGATGTTCTGACAGATGGCGGGCGGATGCTGACTGCTCCTGCATGAATCAGGCTAAGACAAGGACACTGTCTGAGGGATCAGGATCACACAAACCTATTTCAAGAACTGTCTTTACCAAAAATTTCCATGGGCAATCCTATGTTGCCATGTGAAGGCACAGTCTGCACAAAAACAGCTGCAAGCCTAAGGCCTCAGCTTATCTGGTAAATCATGCTCTTTTTAAAGCTAAAATTCTACTCATTCATTAACGGAATAAATCCGTAAATAAATTCATATAAATAAAATCATAAACATTTTTAAAAAACATTAGGAAACAAACAGATCAAACAACAGTCAGATTCAACTCAATGTGACACACTGACGTTTCTCATATGTGACACTGCATAAATAACACCTTGAAGAGGCTGCTCCAGTAAACAACCACGCATCCCCTCGCCTGTCCAGTAATGAAATACCCAACAGCTGTCACTCAGCTCCAGCATTAGCTCTGGCTTTCATTACAAGCAGACACAGACAGGAGGAAGGCTGGGCTATTAAAGCTGCCTTCAGTGCACACACACAGCTAGGCGATAGCGCACGCTTGTTCTTTTAATGTGTCTGAGTTAGCAGTCCAAGTGGTGAACTACACAGGACAAAACCCGGCGAGTTTTGCTTTGCTATCCTGCTTACAGAGCCTGACTTATCTTCCAATTACTAAGCGTATGATATTCAGCAAGTGGATAAAAGATTATTAAAAAAAAGCAAAATTGAGCTGTTCAGTCTTTAAAATTAAGGAAGAGAGCCACTCTCAGAATTAACAGTCATAAAATGTCAACCAAATAAGATCAATAAAGAATGCCAGCCATTGGCAGATGTCAGGAAGAGAAGTTCAAATGGGAAAATAGACAAAATCAACACCTTCTGCCACCAGCAGTTCAAAGTAGGTCATTTAAGACCCAAAATAGCTTTCAGGTAAAGGTGTCTTCAAAACCTCTTTAGGAAACCGATTGGCGATGCTCTGCAGCGTCTGTCTGGACTTAAGGCCTCTTAAAATCCTAGGATTAGTGAGCTGCTACAAACAGGTACTTGTTGCTCATGCCTATGTTTAGCTGCACAGGTGTCATGTGGTAGGGTCCTGCCAGAGTTCTTGCCTTCTTCTAACAACAGATGAGCAATGGGAGCAGTTACAACACTGGATCCATGGTGGCAGTCCATCTCTTCACTCAGGGCTGAGACCAGGGAGAACCTGCTAAGCCCCAGCTCTTGAGCTTTGGTTAAAAGGACAGTGGATGTGAAAGTGCTGGAACACAGCTGCACTGCATAGGGCTCAACAGGACAGTCAGCTGAGCGTACAGTCATGATCTGCAAGTCATCACTGCATTCATTATTGCATGAAACCAAGATTATGGGATGCTGTCAGACCTGCTGGGATCCCTACCCCATTCACTTAAGCTTTCTTACTAAGTAACACTCTTGTGGTCTCTGCACAGCACTTTGTCTGAGTCTTGAAAGCAAGTAGCACCGTGCTTGAGGCTGCACACTTCCTCATTTCAATAACCATGAGACTGCCATTCTCTGCCAGAGAAAGGAGGTGAGAGGCACGTGATCTCAAAAAGATCTCAGTGCTGTATTTCAGAGCCATTCAAACAACAGCAGGTAACAAGAATACCACAAGAAAAGCCATATCCATACAGCAGTTACCATGTTGTTACATATGCAGCTTTTTTTAGTCCTTGGGGAGCTGCCAAAGGTTCTCGCTTCTACTTTATTGAGCAAAAAAATGGAGATGAACGATCTAAGCGAGTCTCTTCACAACACTGAGGCCTCAGTGATTCATAAGTAAGCAATTTTTGTTCCTCAAAAAGGATGCTGCATTGCCTAAGGCAATATGTCTTTGCAGCTCAGACCTCATAGCATTGTTCAAGTGTGATCTTCCCTACCAGCGCTGTCATTTGTTTCATGTATATATGTATTTTTTAAATCAGAACATTTAATTCCTAATGCAATCCGTGAACACCAGACCAACAAATCACTGAACTATATTTGCGTTAAAACAAAGGTGTTCCTCCTTCCTGCTTCCACACAGAGTAATTTCTGAGTAAAACTGGTTTAGGACGAGCTCCCTGTATGAAAGCTCTTGCACAAAGCCCACACACTGTGGTTATAGCACAGTGTTCCACCATCCAGCTCAGTCAAATGAATGAAACAAAGAACACTTCTGCCCAAACGGTTTCTCCAAAAGCTTAGTGACAGCCAAGAATAACAACCTGCACTTTTCATTCATCATTGAAATTGCAGCTTTCCACAAATGGAAGCTTCCTCATTATGGATTTCTAATTTCTCTGTCCCCCAGCACAGCTCCACTCAACACCTGCCACTTAGGAACAGCAGGAAAGATGTCACATAACCCAGTTACACCCACCTCTGCTTTTTACTCTCCCCTTTACCAAGACTCCCAGAAACCATTCCAGCATCTGAGGGGCTCACACTGTGTCCCCCACTTGTTTTGCAGCTTTGGGAATTATTTTTTAATTATTTTTATTAGCTGCCTGATAGTTCCTGCTACCATATAGTAATGTTCTAGTGAAAAACTACCTTCAGACACCCCAGCAGTGCTTAGGTGTTTCTCAGGCAATGTTCCAGAGTGGTGCTGCAGTGTACTGGCAAAGTCAGACAAGTCACACAGGACAATACTACGTCTGGCAAGTTTACTGGCAGCCTTCCACACTCTCTTCTCCCACTGATAGCGAGCACTGTACTGCCTAATTTAAGGCAGCATCCTGGATAAGGTCAGATACAAAGCAAATTTTCTTTTCAATGCTTATTTACATCTTTCGCCATCCAGGTTCCTCAGAAAATGAAACAATTTCTGCAAAGGATATGAGTTCTGAGCAGAAAATTACCTAGCAATCTTGCCCAGCAATTTCCCTCTCTAAAAAAAAAAAAAAAAAGAGAAAAAGCATTCTGGGGTGTTCCTCCCCAAGCATTGTTCAGCCCTAAGTTGCAGCACCTTGTAGATTTTCTTGAGACTAGAACTCAAACAGCACATGAAACAGATACCCCTAACAAGAATTAACTAAAATACTGAGAGTAAAAAAAATACGTATCTTTATATTTCCACTAAACACACACAGTGGAAATCATGACGCTCATTTCACAATAGGATCTGTCTGGATTGTCATATTAACACAAGCTCAGGAAACATCCTAATCTGGTGGATAAACACAAGCCTTAGAGCTCAGAGACTATCTCCTCGGACTGCAGCATCACCCAGTTAACAGGCCTTCCCCTGCAAGCATCACTTACGGTTGTGAATGTGCTGTCTCGTAGCGCTCGAAGGCATGCGACAGATCGTGCTTGTTGTTCATGTAACACTGTGTGCACAGGTCATAGTCAAAGCACATCTTGCACTTCCACCGCATCCCTCGTATGCCATGCTTCTTGCAGCAGTCACAGATGATGTTAGGATGACGGACGCCTAGGAGAACAAGAAGAAAGGAATATAACACCACGCGAAGGCTGACAAGGCTGCTAGAACTACAGTAGCATATTTTAAAAGGGAAAAAACAGTCCACAAACGGACGGTGGCAAAAGGCTCAAGTGCCAGCTAGCATGTGAGGCAGGTGTTGCACCTCCTAAAGAAGATGGCTTTACAGCACTAAAGCTTACGCTCCATTTCCATGCCGTACTTACCTATTTGTGCGTTATCATACAGAAGAAGGTCGTAAGCTCCTTGAAATCCAGTCCGATAGTTGGTTCTGTTGCCTTGATCCCACTGCACGACCACAGTTTTATCTGGGGTGGTTGGGCTGCCTGCCCGACCAATCTCAACCACAGTCCCAACGTTCCCTTCACCGCTGTCCTGGCTGCCCCACTTCCAGTCCACTCCACGAACTACCCGCATCCCAACCTGCATGCTGGCATAGGGGTCCAAGTCCATTACTCTGCACAACAACCCTCAGAATTCCTTCATGCAGGGGGCCTTGGAGATGGGCAGCATCAACAGCAACACACCCAGCATCCTCTGCTGCATGTTCAGCACACCTACAAAGTCAACATAAAATTAAGTGATGTCACCCAACACATCACAGCAATAACTTTCATAGCAAGGCAAGCAGATGCCATTCCAGCTCTTACCCTTGGTATGCAAACTCATGTTCTATCAGCAGGGCCAGTAGGTTTTCCAGATTCCACTTCCCAAATACAAAGAACTCAATTCCCACCTTGAAGTGGGTATCCCACCCTGCTGTAATCACCACCAAAAGAAACGCAGAGTAAAGAAATGACATCACTGAGATACACCCTGATTATCTTCTATTTAATGTTATCTGTAGTTCAGCTGGTGATTTAAAGATGACAGCTGCATTTAGCGAGCAAATTGGAAGTCATGCTTCTTCATAGTATTAGGGTAAATTTAACACCAACCCTACAAAAATAATTCAATATATAAATGCAAGAATTTTTTTTCCCTAGAATGACCTGGATCCAGAACAGGTCTGACGTGCTGAATAAAGAAACCTGTATTTTATTGAAATAGGCACCCTCACAGCTTTAGCACATGTGGGAAGGATATGCAAACTAGCCAGACCGCTCAGGCACAGAGATATCTGCATAAAAAACCCAAAGATTCATTGCAGAGCACTGGGTGTGAGGGGTACGAGCACCTTCGCTGCCATTTATCAATGTCAGCCATAGCAGGAACAAGACGGGGTGGGCAGCTGATGTGCAACCAGCACTGCAGACTGGGATCAGGAGCAGCTTGGGACAGTCTTTCCTACCGTTGCCATGACGATCAGTAAATGAGAGGTGAATACCACACAGATGCAGCACATCCATAACTCTGAATTAAATCAAACCGAATGTCAAAGCCCAGTTTATAGGTTCACAGATCTCTTTACTCAAACAAGATAGAGGAATACAGCTTTCAATATTGAGGGCCAGAGCTGCTGCTCAGACTTCTGGAACACTCTGCTCAAGCAGTGTTTTGTCTTTGGGCATCCCTGGGTCTCCCTTACAGCTATCTGTAACATCCACAATTTTCTGAAATATAAAAACCAACGCAAACGACGAAACCAAAACTCACACGCAACAGAACCACAGAACGCCAAGGGCCAAACTGTGCCACTTCCAAACGTGCAGCCAATCTCACCAAGTGCCACAACACAGAGGCAGCTCAGCCCAGGCTGACAGAGCAGCTGATGAGCTGGTAGGACGCGTACTCAGACGGGGCAGCAGCGCCGTGCCATGTGACACGCAGTTAACACTACCGCCTACCAATAAAGCAAGCGAAACCTCTGAGGCCTAAAAATAAATTCTTCCTCCAGCCAAACATCCCCTTTGAAATGTATGGAGGAGTAATCTGATGCAAAATCGAGTTTCTAACATGGAGAGAGCCTGGTTTCTGTTCAGCCATAGCATCTCTCTAGCTTCAGGCTTTTTCTGCTGCACATCGCTGTGACATCCCAACAGCTCTCATGCAAGCAGCACCAAAAGCAGATGTCCTTGTGAACTCCATGGCTCCTTCGGTTCTAATCATTACAAACAGACGCCTTGGGCAACACTTTCATCTCGAATCCCTTTGTGGAGGTGGATGCAATATTGCTGAGTTTGAAGCATACCAGTATTTATCGCTTCTATGAAACTAAACCCTCATGAGACTTGTATGATCTCTTCTTCCTTCAGATCAGAGATAAACAAAAAGGTAAAAAAAAAAATTCCTATTTCATCCAAATGAGTGCTCCAATGGTACACAGAACAGCAGGCACAGAGCTCAGCAGCTGAGGGTGAAATCCTCTCCGCAGAGAATCCCAGAGGCCTGGGCAGCTGCTGCAGGAGCCAAGGTTTCCTCCTGCACAAATTCCCATTCAGGGACATCAAATACATAACATTACCAGGAGGAGAAAACACTCTGTCCTCTGCCTGGCAAAACCAGGCACATCAACACTGCCCAAAACTCAGTGTCTGTTTGCTCAGTACCTTGTGTGTTTGCACTGCGCTCACGGCAGTGCCACGTAGCCATGAACCCACTCTTCCCCACAGCCTTCTGCACATGGCATTCCATGCAACGAGTAAGAGAACTTAAGCTGTTGCATCCTCAGCACAACTGGGAGGTGGGTAAAGGAGCTTATTTTAATGAGAAGCGGATCCAAGGAGTTTTACATCCTGTTCTAAGACCCATAACCCTGCCCCGAGTTCTGTTCTCAAAGAAGAGTGAAACAGCAGCAAAACACAAGAAAACAGAAAACACTAACCACAGGCTTGAGTTTATCAAATTGGCTTGCAGCAACTGGAAGCGAACTTGTGTCTCAGCTGTCTCCATGGCCTTTCACTGTCTGTGAAACAGAGAAGGCAGAAGGAGCCTCAGCAGCACAGTGAGTTGATGCTGATGAGATTGCTCCACTGAAAAGCATCAGAAAGCGTTGAAATGATTCCAAGCATACAAGTGTAACAGAGCCCTAACAATCAATAGCACAAGTGGCAGCAATCAGACAAACAGAATGCAAACATTTACAGAGCACTGGAAGGACAGCGATCCTTTTGGGTCCGTGCTGAGGGAGCCAGCGCTGATAAGGCCTTAATGGGCAGAACAAAAGTGCCCCAGGAAGGTTCCAGCTGAGTTTTATTAGCAAATGAGCAGCTCTGTGCTTTCCTCTTTCATCCTCAACTCATCTCTCTCAGGAAAAAAAGATGCTATTCACATGACAGACCTCACTAGCTTGCAGTTATTTTTGTGATGTCAAGACAAACGTCACTTGCTTTATCCCTCACGATCTCAGTGCAGACTGGGCAAACCTCATCAAATGTTTGCAGACATATAATACAGACAGCCTGGAACAGAGCACATCACCAACATCACCTGCATCAGCAGCAATCCCAGATAACTGTACTGCAGCACAAGCAAATAATCAGAATGATGCTGATCATTCTTCAGGAAACAACTCAGCAACAAGGCTCCAGGAGACACACACTGTGACATCAGTCACTTCAGTGGGATTCTATGCAAGAACCAAGGTATGCAGGCCAGGTCCAGAAGGATCCATTCCCAATTCAGAGGCACCTGACTCATTCAGGAGAAGTTTCTTTAACCATTCTTTATCATTAAGCTTCTGGAGCAGCTCCTAGTCACCAAGTGTTTTATTTTAAGCCCTCACAACACACACACACACCACCACATTATAACTGCTTGCTTCCAAGGGAACATCGAGGACACGGTGCCCTTTAAAGGTCATACCAAGACATGAAGCATTCAGACTGAGCAACCACCACTAGCATAAAGGTTCAAGATTTACTTTTGTTTCCAGTATGAGGATATACACAAAGACAACTAAGCAAGTTGGACATGATGCCTATGTTAAGTCAGCTCACCTTGGCACACGAACTGCTGTGGCTGTGCAGCGCGTTTCTGGTAGGACTGTTTTCTGCACTACTCTTCAGCCCTACAGGAATGGGATTTGATAGCCTGTCCTCTCTTTCCTGACACTGTCAGCTTGTGAAACCAACAATTCAGTAGCTAAACATCTGGTTCACACTTACCTGTGCAAACAGCTTTTGTACTAGAGATTCTTTACTAATAGACAACAGCTAGGATCAGATACCTCTAACTAAGGCTCAAAGCTGCTAAATTAGCCATTTATCAAAGCCAGCGTTCGTAACAACAAACTCCAAACTTACCCTTCACTTTTCTTTCTCCTCAGCAAGAGGTAAGGCCCCCAGACAGCACAGCAGCATGTGTTCTCATAACAGGACACAGTGGGCTATCTCTCCACACCCACAACTCCCACAGCTAAATATACTCACTATTAAACAAAAGCAGACCAGAAAACGAAGACGACTCACAGTGAATGACCCTTTCTGGTTTACCCTGGCACAAAGAGCACCTCACAGCTTTTATCCCCCCCAGGTGAGGCCAGGAGCCAACAGCCCCATTGCTGCAGCTGCAGGAGTGCCCCAGCTGTGCTGCGTTGTGCAAGGCCTGCCCTGGCCCTCAGCTCCTCACCTCCCTGCACTCCATCTCCCTTCTCTGGCCAGAGAGTTTTGATTCTTCCACACACAACCTCAATTCACACCAGTTCAATACCCAGCCCTACCACTTGCAAATCACTCTCTGAGTCTTCTCTTTTTACCTTCTCTGAAGTTTTGCTCTTACACAGTCCATTCATACTGGGCCCCACATGGAAATATACATTCTAATTCTCTCCTATTTGTTCAGAATCACATTTACTATCTCAGCTTGGGCAGCTTCTTGTTTTCAACCGGCTTCCCTACTACTGCTGACAAGTTCACATAAAACCCTACTAACCCATAAACTCTGGTATCTCTGCTATAAGGGCTAATACTGAATTGTAACACATTATAAAGATGCTTTGCTTTCAGAATAGCTGTTACATTGCCTTATTAATTAACAAACACCGGGCTGTAACGCTGCCTCATAGCACAGCACCAGTCCTGCTTCTTGCTGTGGAAAAAACACACAGCCAGACTCATTTTGTTGTTTATTGTTTTCCAGATCTCATTCCACAGCCCATCCTCACACAAAGAGTGGCACTGTCAGATCAGGTCTTGTTTATCCACTGAGACCGAAGGATGGGGACTGAGCTGCAAAGTTAAGCAAGCAGGAGTTGAACTGCCCTGTTTGCAGGAAGCACATTTCACAGATCAGAGAAAAGGTTTGGCAGATCAAAGCCAACCACTTCCAAGCCGTGAAAGAATGTCAGTGATACCAGACCAACGAAGAACAGGGACGGACTCAATCCTGACAGCAGTGCTCCTCTTTAAAACAGCCATCTGATTGGAATTAAATAGAAACAAAAAAGAACAACAATGGAACCTCACTACTATGGTCCCAGCTTAATTTTGCTACAAAGACTAATCCTGGAGCAACCATGCTCTAGCATAATCTGGTGATAGGTACCTTAGTAGAATTTCAGTGGAACAAGCTGAAACCATGCTCATCTTAGCAGGAACCAACAGCAAGCACCAAGTGTATTGTTCCCTGCACTGTAACTGCGTGGATCTTTTACTTTTCAAGCCCCACTGGTAAGAGCAGTGAACAGATGGCCAAGATAGTGAGCACACTCCAACTCAAGTATGGTTTGGAAAGGATTTGGCTTTGTTTATATGCTGGGAGATGAAAGAAAGCTTAAGGCAATAGAGGCAATGCTGGAGGTTAAGGCACTGAGCACTCTCTCACCCAATGCTACTTGCACTGCTCAGACAGAAAGGCCTCAACAATATTTTGTTTCACAGCTCACCACAGATAGGGATATCCTTCCTTGTGCTGGCAGGATTGCTGTTTAATCTAAGGTTTGCAAAATGGCATCACTGGCACAGAGCAGAAGAGAAGAGCAGATGATGCTTCCAGGGGTAAAGTATCACTATCAGCTAAATGAAGCCATCCTTACTGAAAGACTATTCTCAGCAGAAAGAAAAATTAAAAATAGGATAGCTGCTTTTTAAAACCTATCAGCCATGAAAAAGCCTGAGTGAGGTTAAACCATTTCCATACCCCATACCTCACCTGCTCTCAAAGTATATTTAACCATATTACATAAACAGAATAAAGCAGGTGATTAATATGCCTTTGCCCAGGGATTAACATCTTGTCATTTCAACTCCACTGTAATTGTTTTGTGGAAGAGCAGGCACACATCCTGAAATACTGGGACACAGGGTGAGGAAAAGCTAAAAATAACTTGCTAGGCACTGTGCTTAAGGACAGTCCCACTGACTGCATTTCACCTCTACAAGCGACACTTGTCCTTTACAGATGCCAGCCTGGTGATTCCTTTTGTCTAAGTTGAATTTTGCATTCAATTTATACTGACTGTATTCTAGCACTGAGATGTTCTAGTGAGATGAGAATGTTGCCTTCCCTTTCACAATGTAAGAGCAATGCTCTCTGTGGTCATCGTGCCAATTTATTATTTATTCTTCCAGCCAGATAAAGGATACTGACTTAAAAGAAGCAGCAGCATTGTTAATATTTTGTTCATAATCAATAACAGTATTTTTTGTGCAAATCCTTCTAAGAAGCTTGACCCCTTGCCTTCAAAACCAAGTACTCATCTGCATAACCTCAATCCAACTGCATTTTGCCATCACGTTCTACAGACCAAGACCCAATTTCCTTAGTGATGAATAATAAATGAGATAGCAAGTGACACTACAAGCCATGCTACTACCACCAGAAGCAGAAATACAACGGTATTTTTAATGAATCAGCTCAATGTTGACTAACATACCAGTCTGATGAAATACACAGCTGCAAGTAGGTCAGTATTTACCTTAGCCCCTACAAATGAGGAAACAACCTCCAGGAAACACCACAGGTCAACCAAAAATGAACAGCTGTCACAGGCTTCCCACAAGAGATGCTACAGTGTACCACAGAGAGGTGGAAGACCTTTTGCCAAGTCAGGCGTGCTTGACGTTTGGAGCTACACATCACCATCAGCCAAATTCTACTAAACAATTTCCCTCTACTGAGCACAAGAACTTCAGGCTTCAAATTGGTGGGATCAGTGCTCATGTGCTCATTGGAGAATTAAGAGTGATTATAAGTGAAAGTTCACACTGGGCATCTAGTGCATCTCTTATTACATCCCATGAGATAATTGCTCATGAGCATGATGAAATTTCCTTCTGGCTTTTGATGAACTGTGCTCTCTCCAGGAGGGAGAAAAACATATCAGCTCCAGCCATTTGCTTTAATTGGACCTGACAGCTTGCAGATTGCTGCCTAAAGCCTTGAGAAGCTCAGTAGCTGAGCAAAATCTACTTTTTCCTCAATAGCATATTTCATAAAACCAAATGCAACTCATCCAGGGAACTGAAAAATCTCAGCTACTTAAAGAAGCTCAACTCATCTATTAGGAATGTAGCTTACTGTGCCTTGTGGCAAAGCATGGGCTCGGTCACCTCATGAAAATCCCTCCCAGCCCTATTTTCAATCACCTCAAAATGCAGAACCACACAGAAACATATTCCAAAATCCAGAAATCTCTCCTTTCTTCAGATTTCAACTGTGCTGTTACTTAGACATTGTTCTGATATATTTCTCAGAGGCAAGAGTATCTGGCCTGCAGCAGGTGGTGCTGAGCCCTAGGTAAAGTCAGGTTTGTGTGTCCTTCACACCAGCTGTCAAATTCTCTTTTACCATGAAAACAAGGGTTCGATAACTTAAAAATTCACAGTCCTCTAATCTACTTAAACAATTGCCCTGTCCGTCCAGAATGGCAGTTCTTTCCTCTAACGAGCCATTCAACATCAGAACACTAACATTACTGCACAAGTAAGAATCAAGAGGTGGAGGAAACACTGAAATCGAGTTGATAGGACTGAAGAGTGGGCTGAGCAGTGATTTGGAGAAAACACATTGTTGTGATTCTGTGATATGGTTATTTGTAGGTTTTTTTTAGATTCAGGTGCCCTCAGTGGTGATTCAACAGGATCACAAATCATCTAAGAACGGAACTTTCTCCAACTTTTTTAAATGAAAAGAATCTACTTGCATGGAGCAAGCTGCAGCATAAAACCGTCTGAACCTCTGCTGAGCCTTGATAGCTCATCCTACCAACCTCCAGATTCCCCTTCAGGCTTTTAGAACAGTCAACATTGCACTCCTGCCATTTTCCAGCCTAGAACTCGCCCTTTCTGTGCACTGGAAGCAGATCAAAAGGTTTAAGTCTAATCTATCCTGACATGCCTTTGGCTAGGGAGACATCAGCTGCGTAGGAGCAGAATGAATTGACTAGTAAGCTGTTACTTTCCTTCCTGGTACTCAATAAAGGTTTGCGGGTCAGTACATACATCAATTCCCTTACAATTCTGCACATTTTGGAAGTACAGACGTTATCTTTCAGCTCTGGATAGCTTTACAGATGGAAATTGGAGCCATTGTTAGATATGGAATAGGTGACAGAGCCAATAGAACTCATATCCTCGCTGTGCTCTTCAGAGTCTGGCCCATATCAGTCACATAGGCAAAAAAAAAAAAACAAGAAAGAATGTGGATCAAGGTCTAAGATCAAGCTATTTACTGTCCTGATAGCACAGATACAACTCCACTGCTGCCTCTTCCCACGTACAGCTGGTCTAAATGCTAGAAGACGCTCCCTATTCTGGGAAATTTCAAACTAAACTACAGCTCTCATTACAGAGGGAGAAAAAACATTTAAATTCTGTAAATTTCCAAGAAACAACATAATCCATTTTCTCAATCTTTGCTTAAGGAGAGAAGAACATCCAACGGTATCTAGCCCAGGGACAGAATAATTACAAATTTGTAAGATTACATACTTTTTTTTTTTTTGCTATTCAGACAGCTGAAGCACCCATGCAGATCCAAGGAACCTCTGCCTACTTTTGCACAGATACAGGTCTCTCTCTCCCCATTCCAGCCCTGGTTATTTACCTGACTGAAGTACAAACACACACCCAGCCCCTTCTGCAGGAGAAGAGCTCTCCAGTGCTAATGGAGCTGTGGTTTCGATAAGAATCAAAACAATAAAATAGGCAATGCAGTTCCTTTACACTCCCAAATACCAACCACAACATCAGGATTTATGGGACTACAATGTGAGTCACCTGATACGCCATCTACTGCCATATTAATTGGCCACCTCAGGAAGAACATCTTGAAGGGAAACATCATTGGCCCAGTACGAGTTAGCTGCTCTAAACACAAAAGTAGACAGCTATAACTCAGAGCAGAAAGCAAATCCCATAAGAGCATGAAGCTTGCTAGCTTTGTCCAGGCTACTGAAGCTTTCTTTTTTAGATTTCTGCAATCAATATGACACAGGGCATCGCTCCAATCTTAAAGATGTGCATTATTTACAGTAAATGAGGCCCTCATTTAATTCTTACTCAAGAAAGTAAGTTCTAGAGTTGAGCGTCAGCAAGGAAATCAGACCAAACGCACACACTGCTTGCAATGCAGCTGGAGCATCTCCTTTAAGTTTGTCCTTTGCTGTCACTGCCCTTTGTCAGTTCAGAAAAGAGTGCAAATATCATAGAAACACTGGGCGGAGAGGTAAAAAAAAAAAAAATAAGAAGAAGAAAAGCCAAATGTGCTTCAGTTCTGAGTTATACTCATAACACAGCATATGACCCAGTGACAGAAAATGCCCAGCACGAATCAGTTGCAATGTTTCAGTCAGCTCTCACTATAGCAAGTGAGGACTTAACTGCAGAACACGCTTCAAAGCAGGGAACAGCCACGTTCACACCCTGTGGGGCAGCTAGCACTGGCTACCCAGAAGAAAGGAAGCAGAAATTCAGCAGGAGCAAGAAAACAAATCCCACGACAGGCTCAGCCCTAGCTGAACGCGGCAGAAAGAAAAGCAGCCATCGAGAGCTGACCTGCCCCCAGCCCGGCCTAAGAAAGGGAAAAAAATAAACAGGCACAGACCTGACAGAGAAGAGAGAGAGCAAGATCCATAGAATCCTTCAGACAGCCGCTGTCCTTAACCGACGGCCGCGTCTGTGTCCTTCCCGTATTCATTCTTGGTGCAGGAGCCTGGACACGAGCTCCGCCGGCCTGGGGAGAGAAGCAAACAAGAGCTCAGGTGGCAGCGGCAATGCAGGCAGAGGGCAGCCGCCGGCTACTGCCCAACACGGGATGGGCGCTGCGTGAGACGCGGCTCCAGTACCAGCCCCGGCCCCTAGAACCGCGGCACCTGGGGCCGGGTCCCATAGGGCCGCAGGCCTCCCCCGGCAGCCCCGCGGCGCTCCGTCCCCCCTCCCCGACCCAGGTGCCCGCAGCCCGCAGCCCCCAGACCCGGCGCCCTCAGCGCCTCCGCCGCTCCTCAGGGCGCCCTCATGGCCGCACGCCGCCCAGGCCGCGAGGTGGCCGCACACCTCGCTGAGGTAACCCAAAGCCCGGAGGCGGCGCGGCCCCGGGAACTCCCACCCGACTCTGGCAGCTCCCTCCCACTGCCCCTCTTACCCCCGGGGAAGCGGCCGAAGAGCCGTGCCGAAACCGGCCGACCCCGCAGGTGCTGCAGCTGCGGCTCCGCTCGACCCCGCTCCCCCGGGGCCGCCCGCGCGCCCCGCCCAGGCCTCTCCCGGCGCGCTGACAGCCGCGGGGCACGCTGGGACATGTAGTTCTCCGCGCGCGTTGCACCGCGCCCGGGTGGCGCCGCTGACTACAAATCCCATGAGGCAGCGCGCGGAGCCCCGCGGCACGGGCCGGGCCCGCCAGGCCTCGGGGTTGCGCGCCAGCGGCTCGCCTGAGGTGAACTGCGGGAGGCGGGAACGCGCTCTGCCCCGACCCCCGCCCCGCCCTCCTTTGGTGGATGTCAGTCCTCGAAGGTGCGTTTTTTAAACGATTGAATGTTTGATTTTAGGGTGAGTTAGCTCGCTTTAAGGGTGATCTGGGGACTCGGTGTCACCAGATGCTCAGGAGGGAGCAGCTCCCCAGCAGGAGTGGCTTTTCCCACAGAATCACTGCAGATGTTCCCATGGATCTCTTGTTTCGGAGCAGAATGCTCTCTCGCGCTGACACTCATCAGTTTATTGATGACAGTGTGCACTTAAAACAGGAATAGGGCAGCATGATCGTAAAGCGCCACGTGTGCCATTCCCTTTCCTGCTCACCTATCAGGAACACTACACATAGTCCTGCGCTCAAAAGGGCTCTGCACAACAGGCACTGCTTAGAGCTCATAAAGACCAAAGAGACCTAAAATCTGAGGAAAAAGCCACAGCATCCCAGCTGCTGCCGTAACAAACACCTGCCCAAAGCCATACTTCTCATTGGCCTTTGGTAAAAACCAAAGAGAACTCCGCAATGTCTTTTGTCCTCTGTGTTGTGTAAAAGCGATGTTGGCCGGACCACTAAAGCACATACGTTGGGATGACTGTGACAATGTAAAGGTGAAAAGGAGTGGATAAAATCTAGCAGACTTTAATTGGACTTCTCGTCAAATAGCACCTTCCCCTCCCAGAAGGCCTTGCACTGTGTTTTTGTGTTATTATTTTCCTGCAGAAAACACGCCCAAGTACTGTGAGCTACTGGTCGCCTTCAGTACGGTCTGTGAGCAGTTCTGCCCCTAGGAAGTCTCATCACGGTAAGAGAAGAAGAAGTAGCTCTGAATGCTGGAGAGAAACCTCTCCTGCAACGTCTTGGCCCGATTTTCCAAAGGTGTTTCAGGGAATCTCTTTTTGCCCACTGGATGCCGCTGTTACACAGAAATAGTCACACGCTGCAGGCTTCTGCCCCAGGCGCCTCACCTAACAGGCATGGGAGTCCGCTCAGGGACAGCCAAGCTGCATGGATTCAGCCCTGTTAACGACCCTTTGTCAGGAGAGAACACCTCTTAACGTTTTGCAGCTCACTGACGTGTGCCTGTGAGCCTATGATGTGAGCCTTGGGCCATGCAGGTAGATCCCCCCCATAATGGCAACTGCAGCAGCAGAAATCTAGAGAGGTTTTCTGAAGATGATTGAACAGGACTTTGGAACAAAATATAGGCTGTTGAGGGGAAAACGGGTTGTCCAAGACGTGTCTTCAGGTCATATATAGGACGCTTTCCTCAGCAGCTACATCCTGCCTATTTTGCATGGTTAATACCAGGATTTTCATGTAGAAAGACTGGCTTAGAGAATTCTCTCTTTAAAAGCAAAGCATGGAAATGGCACCTTTCCCTGGTTCACACATTGCAAATCTGTGCTGAGGTTACGATTACGCCTTGTGGTAATGCCTTCAGAGGCAATGACCTGGATAGAACAAAAAGGGTCTGTGTGGCTTCCACACTTTAGTGAAAACTGCAGTATTTCAAATTCAGCTGAGTCTCAGAACAAACCAGAAAGTGACCTACATCCAACACCTACCTTTGGGAATTAACTCTGAGGAAGTTCAATTCCACATCTAGGTCTCTCCTCTGAAGCAAATGGAAGCACAGCCTAATAGAATCCACACTCAAGGGGAATCCCTCTTTGTTCCTTGCTAACAGCTTTTAACACTGAAAAACAACTATCCTGATTTTTTAAAACCACATTTCTTACCGGAGAAAGTATGACCAGGTTAATACAGACTTCAGGGTTTGAATCTTTGAGATTCTAAGAACTGAATGAATTCCTTATATCCTGACTCTTGGCCTTTCAGGATCTAGTCTAAACAACAGGAGATTTAAAATAAGCCAGGAGTCTTTTCAAAGCTAATAGATGTATATGTTAACAGGCCTGTGTCTATCTCGGGACACCATCTGTATCCAATAAACATAAAGGCAAATAAGGTAACTGATTAATCACAGGCAAAGCGTGAGTCCAGCTTTGTGTGACATTCAGGGCTGTAAATCTGATAACTCTTGAATTTGGTGGAGATTTTCCAGCTTTAGAATGATGTAATTAAAAGCAATGTAGTATAATTGGCCTGTGATCATTAAATAAATTATTCAGGCAAGTAAGACCAAGGCGATGATATTGTTTTTAATGTTTTGCAGTAGGTTTTTTAAAAACTGATTGGAAAGGTTCCCAGCACACTGTGGAATTTGTCTGCATTCGTTTGTTTAAAAATAATGTCTAGGGAAGGTGAAAGCCACCTCTTCGGTTCAGAAAAGGACATGCTTACTTTGATTCACACATTAAATATTAGTACTGTGTGTGTTGGACTATTTTACCCAAAAATATGGAGCGATACCATAAAAAACTGGGAACAGTGCTGGTAGTTTCTGTTGACAAAGAACATAAAGACTCATCTGTGCCAGATTCTGTGTTGCTATTACACGGTCATTTTCACAAATACAAATGAAGTGCAAAATAGCACCAAGAAGCACATAGCATTCTAATCCCATATAAGCTGAAAGACAATGGAAAAATATGTATCTTGCCTTCATTCTTTTATTATGAACTGATGGACACGATAAGGTCCTTCAAAAAGTGAGCTCAGCTCCCAGCATCTCAGTAATTTTTCTACTGGAACACTGGAGAAAAAAGTAAAAACAACAAGCAAAAATACACCAAAGTTTCCACAAGGAGATTATGCAAGGATGTCAACAGTGTGAAGGCTGGACAGAAACTAGAATGAGGATGGCTGAAGGACAGCTCATGGGCTAGACAAAGTGTCCTGATCCAAAGAAAGAGTTGGACTGCTCTTGTTTGCAAGGATAGGCACTCTTCTTCTGTTAAAAGTTTCCTAGCTTTTGGCTGCTTTTGTCTTTGCTCTCTGAAATTCTAGATGTGAAAAACAGAGGGGCTTCCAGAGCTGATGAGTAAGTCAGCCACCCAAAATGATGACATCTTGACAAAGTGTGTCCTCACCACTTCCCATGTTGTAGCAGAAATGCTAAGTCAGGGCTTGCACCAGTGATTGAGCACCTGGTGGGAAGGCAGGGCCAGCCCAGGGGAGCCAGGTGGGAGGCTGATGGTGGTCTGGGATGGCTTTTTCCAGCTCAGGGTGGAGTGGAGGAGTCCAGTGAGGAAGCTCTTAATGAACTGCTAAAAAGTGAGTTCTTCCCCTGACTTCCACCCCACCAATTTCAGCAGATGTACCCAGAGAAGCAAAAGGGAAAGCTGCATGACAAAACTAGGTGAATGGTCATTCAATTGCTTAATCTATTTCTAGCCTGAAAGTTAGAGGATTCCAAAATCAGAAATGTCTTCCCTTTTTAAAGTTTATTCGTCACACTGGATGAACATGGCATATGGAATTCTGCAAGGGAAGTCTGTCCATGCTGCTATAATTAGCCAGCAATGGTGACAGCAGGCAGCTTTGCCTCTTCATTATCTTAAGATTCTCAATGCTGTATTATGGCATGAATTTCTACCACATCAGAATGCTAATGCTTGAGAAAGCCTGTGAGTGCAGCATCCTGCAGCATTAACATAGCCTTCAATATCCTAAAGTGATCCCAAGTGTGACTGCAGTGAAGTCAGCGGGATTACATCAGCAAGGAACCAGACTTTGCCTTCTTTTCCCAGCCACAGAGTAGAGAAGGAAGCTAACCTTCCATTTTTCCTGTTTCTGCAATTACTGAAGCAACTTATTCATGTACCTGTGATCGAGTTCTGCGTGGCTGTAAATGAATGTTTGGCATTGAATCTCCCTGCAAGGGGAATGAGGTTTTTATGCTTCTCTGGCTGTACTTAGTATGCTGTGTACACAATCTCTGTATGAAATAGTTCTCCTGCTGCAAATCTGGCTAAGACCTTTCTTAAAATTCTGTCGCTTTTAAAAAGTAAACACATGAAAAGCAAGCACGCCCTTTCAATCCTTGACCAAAGCAAGTAGCCCATTGCAGGTCCGGGTTCAGAGGTCACTGCAAACACTAGCTTTGCTCATGCAGCATCCAGGCCGTGAAATCCTATTGCTGGTGCAGATGCTGGGAAACATGTCACAGGGGACGCTACGTCTTTGCTACAGGACTGTCTGAGCAGGCAAATGGGCAAGGAATAAGGAAATATGGGGGCAACTGGAAGAGTTTCAGAAATAAGAAGCTTGAGTGTCATCATAGCTGCCCAGTGTTGTGTTCCTTGAGGTATTCAGCAGTGCTCTATTGAACTCACCGTTAAGTCCTTCATCATCTGGAGAAGAGGGACTTGAATTTGTGTGCACCAAAGGGGCTTTTCCCTTTTCTAAGCCATACAAACAGAGCCTGCAGAGTCGCTTTCCATGAGGTTTGTTACTTGGTGTTATGTAAGAATGAGAGCTTATGTGATTATAATTGCTTCTTGAGGTTGAGCTTACAGGCAGTGCTGGCTAGAACATGCATTTTCGTGCAAGAGCTGAGTGCCTGCATGCCAAATGGGCTGTTTGTGTGTACAGCCATAGGATCTATGAGATTTTATCTCTAAATATGGCCTCTGTTATTTGTGCAGGGAGGAAGCAGGCAATAGCACTTCGATACTCTTATGCTGGTCAGACAAGTAGAGCTGGAAATACAGGCAGGTAAGAATTTTTCATGTTTAGAGGTCTTTCTGTAACCAGTTTAATATCAGCTTGTTTGTTGGCTGGGGAGAGAATTTTTGACAGCTTCATATAGAGCAGAAGCTGATTTCCATTTCTATGGCTCCATGTCTTTGCCGTTCTCCTTGTTGAATTCTTGCTATTAAACACATCCATTCCACGCCAGCTGGGGAAGAACACCTGGAAGGAGGCTGATGAAGAGTCCTTAGAAGGATTTGCAAATAGTCATGACTGAGCAATTGGTGAGATCTTCTACCTGCTCTTCAAACTGATGTTGACCTCAGCCTCAATGGGTCTGGGCCTCTGGTGTGGTGCAAGATGCATGCCTCACCTTTCTGTTGGAGACCTGAGGTCTTTCTGAAGAACCAGGGACTCTTTTGTACACTAAACCAAAGTTGAGGTGTTCATGGCCTCAAGGAGCTTATCCCCAAGTAGGCTTGGTGAGGATAACTGAGATAGCTGGGCCAACATGCCATACTGAGGCAAAAAATGTGAAAAACACACTGAGAGAAATGGCCCCATTGGTTCCCTATGGTACCTTCTAATGGATCCTAATTAGAAGCTGTCACTTCTTGTTACAGGAAGGAAGGTATGGTTCAGCTTTCCCAACCCTTAATGTTGGAGAGGCTGAGATGAGAGCTGCCCCTGAGAATTGTTTAATTTAAGGCACTTGTTTGCTAAATGTTTGTACCCCTCATTTCTTATGCACTGGACACCTGCTCATCCTGTCCTCTCCCATATTTGGGCACTGATACCTAGCATGGGTCTACCTGGATGTCACTTGCAAGACCCATGAAGGATTTAGGGTTATGGAGTACTGCTTAGCTGCATAAAAAATGGTTGTGGACATTTCCAATCATAGATAGCTTTATAAATAGAGCTGTGGTTCTGCTGCACATAAACAATAAAGCCTCCCCTCTGTATCCTCCTAGCACAAAGGTACATTTCTTACGTGCATTTTTTTTCAGACACTAGGCTTCTTGGCAGCATTTACATAACCTGGTTGAAAACACTCCTACAGCTGATTAGATGCCTGCTCTGAAATCCAAAGCTCTGATTAAAATGATGGACCTTTCCAGGACTGTAATATCTGTGCAGATGGTTAATACACATGGCCTGCTCTACAGGGGGAAAAAGTGGCATTTTTTTTTACAAGTACCTACAGTCTGAGCTTTCCAATGGGAACTGCTGTTTTTTTCAGATTACTGTTTTAAAGCCATCATCAGATTAGAGGAGGCAAAAGGAGATGATCAAATAATCCCTGAGGCACAAAGGGTTTTGATATGGATTTCAAAAGAGCTGTCACCTGTGGTCAGTTTTCTCAGCTCAAGGTGCTTCTCCTCTGCACCTTCAGGGAAGCACTCCAATAGCAGGCTGCACAGCACAAACAGCACAAACACTGGCAGAGCACAAGTGAGAAGCAAACCCTTTTGCTCTCTGCTGGGCTGCACAGTTTCCCTGGCTCTGTATTTGATGGATAAATATGGAACTAAATCTGTAACTGAGTTTCTTACAATGGTAGAAGAGTTAAAAGTGCTAGATTGCAGTGACTTTATCAGTTGAAGTTTTCAGATTAGCATTCCCTGATTCAGGTTTTTAACCTTTTCCAGAGCCCTCTCTGTCAAAACCTCAAGAATCCCTAGTGTTTCTCAGGCAGGAACCAGCACATGAGGAAGTAATTAATGAGAGCAGGGGAGGAAAAGAAAGAAAGAAAAAAAAAAAAAAAAGAATGTGCTGAATAGAGGCAAAGCTGAGACTCAAATCCCTCTTTCCCCAGGCTGCCTTCGCCGTCCTCAAGATGCAGACAAAAGACATTCCAGCTCCTGACAAACAGCCTGGGGAGATGCTGAAGCATCCAACAGCCCCGCAGGACATTCCTGATGTCTGCAGAGGAGCAGTTGGCCTGAAGGCTGGCTGATGCACGAGGTGGGTGGAGTTGCAAACCAAGGATACCTGAATCAGCAGCAAGATTATCCCTGGTCCTGTGTCAAATGATCTGGCAGGCGTAGGTTGAGTGAGCATCGTGTTAGCGGGATTCTGGTTTTCAGAAAGACCTGAGCACGAAAACTCAGCTATCTTGTGAGAATACTCAGTTAATTCCTTTTGTAAAAAAGTGTATATATTTTTTTCTCCTGGAAGCTGTGCATGGAGTAAGGACTGTTAGCTAAATCACTCAGTTTCCTGTAGGCTGTTTCTCCCTCGTTCTGGCATCTGCCTCAAAAGATATATCAACTCCATTTAAAATGCTTGAAAAAAGTAATTTTAAAACTGTAGTTATTTGGGATAAATTGTAACCTTACAGGATGCTGTACCTCTGTATCCCCATCTGCAAATTATGGAGACAGAGGGATACCATTCTGCTATTTCCCAGCAGTACCAGAAAGCCCCTTTGATTAACATTTATAACTATTCCTGACTCTTAGATGGGAATTGCTGCTGAAGCATTAATTGTTGTGATTTTTGCTTATTCTCCAGATGCCTGAAACGTGGAACTTGGCAGAACTCCAGAGGAAGCGTCCTTGTGAGCTCAGATAAGGGACCAGCCAACCTGGCAGCCAGGCTGCTGGTGCAGGCAAGATTCATTACAAACCTGGGGGCTTCAGCAATCGAGCTGAGCTCAGCACACAGCTGTCCTGTGCAGAAGGGCTGCTCTCTCCTGCTCCTGTCCAGCTGTGTATCATCACCTGCCTGGGTAAAACAGGTGGGATTCTGCCAGAAGAGAACAGCCCACACAGAATCATAGAACCATTTGAGATGGAAGGGACATTGAAAGGTCATCTAGTCCAACTCCCCTGTGAAAAACAGCGACATGTAGTGCTGGATCAGAGTGCTCAGAGCCCCGGTCAGCCTACCCTTAAAAACCTTAAGGTTTCGAGGCTGTTTCCCTTGTTAACTAATACCAGTGCCCCTCCTGATAGCAACAAGTGCCCACCACGTAGGTCTTCGGGCTCGTCGGGTTGTTTAGAAAGGGGAGGGGAAAGCAAACACGTGGGAGAAGTTGGTGGTTCGAGTCTCTCTCCGGTGGGAGCGGCGATGCCCGCTCTGCTGCCCGCGGGCGGCTGGGAGAGGGCGGAGGGGCCGAGGACCCCACGCCGGATTTGGGGGCAGCGGGGCCGCTCTCCCAGCCCCAGGACCCTGTCCCAGCCCCGGGACCGCCGCTTCCTCCCGGCCCCCCCCGGCAGCCGCAGGCGGGGAGGGAAGCGGAGGGGAGGGAGCAGCAGCACTCCTCATCCCACGGCTTATTTTTTCCGGTCGGTGCTGGAGAGGGGGAGGTGGGACAGCCCTCCCCTCCTCCTGCTGCAGCACATGGGAAGCAAAAGTTTCTCTGCTGCTCCTCCTCCTCCTGGTCCCCCTCCGCCAGGTCCCCCCGGCCCGGACCCCGCCGCGGTTCGCAGCTGAAGGGGTTCGCAGCTGAAGGATGCGGCGCGGCTCGAACGGCGTTGGGCTGCGCTGCGCTCCGCCGGGCGATGAGGAGTAACCCGCTTTTGGAGCATCTTCCGCTTCTCCGGGGGCTGGGGAATAGTGAAGGCGAGACTTGGATCGAATCTTGCAGAGAGTAACCTGAGGGATCTGTGGATTTCTGGAGAAAAGGAGCTGTTTGGGGGGAGAAAAAATAATCAGATGCTTTAGCAGCGCCGGGGAGGCAGCGCTGCATCGCTTTGCTTCAGCCCCACCATGGGCACGGGCATGTGTTCCAGGAGGCAGAAGGGGCTCCTGCAGACCGGGTTTTGCCTGCTGGCAGTGGCGTGCCTGAGCTCGGGAGCTTTCCTGTACCACCACTTGCAGCAGAAGGTGAGGAGCGCCGAAGCCCTGGCCCAGAAATACAAACAGCAGCAGGAAGCGCTGTCTGCCCAGCTCCAAGGTGAGTGAGCTGCTGCGTGTGCCTGCTGAGCTTCCTTCGTGGAGTGAGGTTCATCTTTTGCCTTTGAAGAGCTCTAGGATGATGCTGTCCCCTATTTCTTACCCCCCCCTCCCCCCTCCACCTTTTCCTCCTGGAATTAAACAGCCTCGAGCCTGAATTGCTGCACTCAGCAGCAAAGGGAACAGCATTTACTGGAGCAGGGAGTTCAGCATCACACCCGTTCTGCTTCTCCCTGTAGTTCTCTTTGACCATAAAGGATAACTCTGCATCATTCTAAATGTGGAGCAGGAAAAAGGCAAACAAGACCTGTGTAGGCAGTTGGGGAAGGCTCTGAGACCTGGCTGCTCTCCAGGTCCAGAAAGTGAATGAAGAGGCAAAAGGGGTCCCTCAGTAGAGTTTGTCATCGTGCCGTCTGGTCTGTTTCCTTTGCAAGGAAATAAACCCATCCTCATCTTCTTCTCAAGAGATTGGTTTGTGGCTCTTGCCAGTCTGTTTGGGGCTGGTTGGATGCTTGAAAAAAGCATTAAAAAAAAAAAAGAAAAAAATCCACAGAAAACAGGGAAGGTGGTGAATGGGCTTTTTTATTATTATTATTATTATTTGAGCTCCCTTACCAGGTGCAGGCTGGTGAACAGTGAGGGCGGGAAAACCCATTCCTCTGGTGAGAGCTGCTGGAAGGCAAGCATGGTGTATACATTCCCCCCTGGTCTGTCTTGCTTACAGAGATTTCTGCCTGTGGGAGAATGACGCTGTGGCCTTTGGAGATGTTCCAGTAGGGAAGGCTGAGAACACATTATGCTGTTCCGCTGCTGAACTCTCTCCTTCTGCAGCTCTGCATGCTTGGGACTTCCTGCCTGTGCCAGAGCCATGCTGCCAGCTCCTCTCACTGGGCTTGGACCCTGGAGAGGGCTTTGCTGAACTCACTGCAGAGGGGCAGGGCAGAAATCCACTCTTTGGTAGCCAGTGGTTGCATGTAATGCAGGAGGATGGGTTGTTGTGGAGTGCCCACAGCACGGCTCTTATGTGGACACGATGCTGCTGGCATGAGGTGCTTGTGCCCCGAGGTCAGGGCACTCATTTAAGGCTTTTTTTTTTCGGAGTGAGCAGGATTAGATTATGGCGTTTAAATCCAGAGCTCTTCCTGGGACTGAAATCAAATGCAGGATGTATTTCATGGCCTCTGTCCACGCACAAAGTGACATTGTTTCTGTCAGCTGCATGGCTGGAAATTCCCCGGGTTTGTGACTCAAGATACGTGGGTTCTGGGTTAAACCTCTTCAGGTGGTTTTGTGTGCAGGGTCGTGATGCAAAGTGAGCGCTGTGCATAAGCTTCCTGTGCTCAGAGAATTTCTACCTGTATATTCCAAAAGGAAAGTGTGATGTGTGTGGTTTTGCAGGTTGTTTTTTTTTTTTTCTTTGAAAGTATGTTTCTTTGGGAGACGATGTTGCAAAATGACCTAGCAAGTGTATAGGCTTGCTGCAATTATCTTAAGGGTTGCTTCCATTTCTTCTTACTCCGTCATGAGGCTTTCGAACACCTACAGCTCCTAATGCATTGCACAGTCCTAGCTGCTGCAGTCTCCTCCTGCATCCCGTGCTTCAGATGCAGACACCAGCAGGGCAGAAGCTGGCCCACATTCCTTTCTGGTACGTCAGCATCTCTCGCTTACCCTGGAGAGGGGCTGGCTCCTTAAGGAGCAAGCTGACAGCAGCAGCCTCAGGGAACCCCACTTCTGTTGGCTGCAGCCAAGTGCTGAGACAAGCTCATAATATTTCTCCTCTCAAAATATGTTTGAATAGCAGCGCTGTCGCCTGTTGCTGGGGTTTCTAACCCCTCTGTGAGTCCTCCGGTTCCTAAATACAGTTGTTGCCATGGATACACTTTGTATTTTCAGAAGCCACTTGTCCAACAATTTTAAGAGGCAAAGATTCTTTTTTTATGATGTGGGAGAGGTGCTTGCCAGGTAGGAGCAGCACTGCGTGCCTGGCCGTGCCCGGTGCTGGTGGCTGGGAACTGGCTGTCAGCACTCCAGGGGCTCTTCTGCCCCATGCTGACTTGGCGCATGGCTTCAGCTGTCTTCTGTATCTGCTCTGTCTTTCCAGCTCTGCAAAAGGAAGATGTGTTTTTATGAGATGGAATTCAGCACTGTTTATACGCTATTCCTTGTACAGCTGAGCATAATTAATGCTTCTGCCTCTGTAAATAAAGCTGGAAAGGGCATGGGTTGGGCTGGCAGTGGCTGAAAGGGGAAAGAAAAGTGAGTGGAGGAGGGAGCAGGGCTGTGTTTCTGGAGCTGTCTTGAACCAGCCGTACCTGTCCCAAGTATGGAGGAGTGGGCCTCATCTTCTGCTCAGAATAAGAGCAAAGCTGCTGACCTTGCTGGAGGGTAAAACGCAGTGTGCAAAAAGAAACCTGCTCCCTGGAAACCCTTCTCACCGTGGTCCAGACAGCATCTACTGGGCACTTATGTCCCTGAATCTCTGGTGTTCCTGCTGGGTGAGGGTGGAGGTGTGTCTGAGACTGTGCAGAGGCTCCTTGCCAGGTCCTGGGCACTGCTGGAAGTGCTGGGATGTAGGGGACTCCATGTTCTGGATGATTCTGGAGGATGGCCACTGCTCAGTGATGGGTGTTGTGGGTTGTCAGCTGTGATGTGACAGGATGGAGGCTGGCAGGAGTATTTGGTGCCTATAGCAAGGAGAGTAACTGAGAAGAGACCTTTTTCTAGGTGATTAGCTGGAACCGCCTGCGAAGCTGGAATCACTTTCCTCTTGTCATGGATCTCCTAAACTCTCCCTAGCAGATGTTTATCTCGGCACAGCTGACATAACAACCCCTTTGCAGAGTCACCCAGCGTTCTGAGATCTCGTAAAATGAGAACATGTCTGTGGAAGGCCTGGCCTGTTCTCCTTTCCCAAAGGCAGGATGCTGTGTGGGATTTCATTGTTTCAGCAGTTCAAGCTCTGCATTTTTAGCTCATTTGTCAGCAGGTGACAGTGCTTTAGTGCTGAGTTCTGGCTGGATTCCAGCCTAGTTTTAGGCACCGATCACCCCCCATTCCCTCTTGTAATTGCAAATTGTTAAAGACTTCCTGGCTTCCTGTCTGCTCAAGCCATAAGTGCCATTTTGGCGTGCTGAGCTGTTGCTGCGTCCCACTACAGAGGTGAGCAGGAAGACAGCTTTATGCAGCAGCTGCTGAGCTGTGCAAAGCCCAATCCAGCATCTCTGGTCTATGCAGAGCTGGCGATAGGGTGGGAGAGATGACAACTCCTTGTCTGCTTGTTGAAGGTTACCTCAGGGGCGACTGCTTGGGTGTGATTGTCTGTCTGGGGGTTGGCTCCTCGCTCTGGGGTTGGACTGAGCTTGTCTCACCACAAGCCCAAGCTGGCAAGCCTGAAAAACAGTCCTCATCCCTGCAGCATCTAAAAGGTATGTACTCCAGGAAGAGCCAGCTGGTCTGTCTTGTACTGCCGAAGCTTGATTTCAGTCCAGGAAAAGCCATCACTTGGAAGTACTGAGGTTGCTCCGTTGGGGACAATGGGATGCTGAGGTATTTGGATTCAGTTTGTGCTTTGAAGCTGGGCCCTCAGTGCATCAGCTGCTGGCCTAGCTGGCAGGGTTTTGCCTCCAGGTGGCTTGGGAGAGGTCTGAACTACCAAACTACCATCGCCAATATCGTTAGGTCTCAACCCCTCATTATGCCTGGCTTGAATTATCTCTCTTTCCCTAATTTGCTCGGGCTCTCAATTGTTGCTTGAGACGACTGTAAATAGCAACAGATCTGTTGCTGGTAAACCAGAGTACTGCAAAGATCCCAACCTTGGACCCAGCCAGTGTCCTGATTTAGCTTAGAAGTCATTGAGTTAAAGCAGCTGGGATTTCTCTTTCTGGGCACAGGAGGCAGCTGGGAAGGAAAACACCAGTCATCGTGAGTCTCCGTAGTAAAGCCACCAGGCTTGGATCTTCTGTGATCCAACAGAGCACTCAAAACAGCAGCTCCCCAAAGTTTTTGAAGGAAGTGGTGTGGGAGCACAGGCTGTGAGAGAAGCGAGATGCAAGATACTGGAGAGTATTTCTTTCCACCACTTCTTTCAATGCTGTGTTGGATTTGTGCACCCGGCGCTCCTGTCGCTGTGCTGTGATCAGTCTCTGCTCTCTCCTTGCTCTGCCTGCAGGTTTGCTGAAGGCTTGGCAGTTATTTAAAGTGAGAAACAGCCAACTCACTCTGACATCTGGGTTTTGCTTCGCTTGCAGGGAGTCTGAAGGCTAAAACCCACACATGGTTATGAGATGTGACTGGTGCTGGGCTGCCATTTATCAGTGAATAGCTGTGAACTTCACTGTTGCTTGTTTGCAGAAGTGGAAGCTGAGGAGATGGGTGGCTGGAATTCCCTTCCTAGAGAGAAATGGGTGAGGTGGCAACAAGGTGCTTTTCTTTGGGTGGTTTTTGTTTTCCCTCGGGGTCTGCAGAGGTGTGAGACCCTGGTGGTAAGGCAGGGGAGGACTATTCTGATCTAAGTTTGGTCCTGAACCTTGCAGTTCCTGGTTGATCTGCAGTATTGTTTATGAAAGTGTCCTGGCCTGACTTCTAGGACCCGAGTGGATCTTGTTTTATGTGTGATGATATCACTCCCTGTGGTTCATTTTCCTGGATGCTGTGCAGCACCCACGGTGTAATTTGTCCCAGCGTCCTTGGCTTTGGAGGCAAGGCTTTATTGCCCTGGTGTCTGAATTGCCTGGAGCCCCACGCTGTTTTGTGGCAGCCTCTGCGCAGAGGGGATGGAGCAGCTTCTGGTTGCAGCTGAGTGCTGTGGCTCAGGGATTGCTCTTTGTTAGCGTTCAGGCATCAGAGTGCATTAAAATCATCATCCATCAGGAGGTTTCTCTGGCACTTCCATTTGTCATGTGGCTGCTGCACAAAGCAGCCTCGTCCTTCTATCTTCTTGCTCCTCTGCGCAGAGCACAGATGCTCTTTTGTGTCTAATGGGAGAGAGAGCTGCTGGCACGCTCTTCCTTAATGTCCTTGAGGGCCAGTTAATGGTTGGGATGGAGAAGGGGAGAAAACATCTCTCCTGAATGCTGCTGGTGCAGAGCAGAAAACTTGGCAGTCTCTGGTTATCTTGAGCCTGGAATTGGACTTGGCCCATAAATGCGCAGTTCAACCACTGGCCACTAAATCCAGCTCACTGCTTAGGTTCCTAAGCAGAACCTGAGTGCAGAGACCAGAAACCCAGAGCTGTGAAGCCCACTGGAAACAAGAAAGTCTAATTGCTTGGGCACTTGCTGGCCTGTTCTGTGGCAGGACTTGAGGCCCAGGTGTCTCCCTGTGTACATGTCTTGCAGAAGAATGTCTGGGAAGAAATGTCAGGGTTTATCTCATGTTCTGCCTCTTTTTGCTTCCCCAGTTGTGTACGAGCACAGATCCCGACTGGAGCGGTCCTTGCAGAAGGAGCGAGGGGAGCACAAAAAGACAAAGGAAGGTAAGCTGCTGGCACGAGTGGCCAGCCAACCCTCCAGCTGTGGGGAGGCTCACGTGTGACATCCAGAGGTACTTTTTGCCTTCAGCACAGTGTGTGTATGTCACTAAACACTCGCCAGGTGAGGCTCATCCCTGGAATGTGCATAGGGAATAGAGAGATGTCTTGTCTATTGCCTGTGAGCCGGGAGGTGGGTTCTGCTCTCTCATATCCCTGTCTGTGCTCTCAGTCTGATCTGTGAGTGATGGCACCCACGATGTGGTGTCTGAGCACTGTAGAAGAGATAGCTATATCTGGCATTAGACTGTTTTTCCTTGGAAATACTAGACTTAAAAATGATCTGAAGATGCAGAGCTCTACAAGGGCTTATTAAAGATGTTGGCATCCCTGCACTTCACGGTAGGTGGACACTAAAACTGTTGCATCTCCTAGAGCTGACATACAAGGCTAAATGTTCACAGGCAAGTCCTTGTAAATCCCTGCTCATTTAATTGTCTTCTCTTCCATTTCTAGATTTTTTAGTGTACAAATTAGAAGCTCAGGAAGCTCTCAACAAAGAGAAGGTAGGCACGGTTTATTCCTCAGAGTATGCATGTGTATTTACATGCACATGTGTAAGAATGGTAAAGACATTTTTAGCACTACCATGCTTATAAGGCTGGGGCTGCTGTCTGGACAGTATGAAAGATGACAAGAGTGTATGCTACAAGAACAACTTTGGCTGATTTTATTTTGCAAGGCTGTTGCTGTTGGAAGATCTTTCACTTTAGGGAGAGACTGTGTTGTGCCAGAGCTATTGTGCTTATTCTCTTGTGTGCTAGCACAGTAGAAGGCTTGATTGTCAGCTGCTGGTGTGGCAGAAAGTCCTGTGCTGCAGGCAATGAGAGTTGCTCTGAGAAGAGAATTTCATGGTACAGAAGAGTCCTGGGGGAGCTGAATTCAATACATACTGCAGGGAACATGGAGAACAAAGGCCGTGAGCAACGCCTATCCATTTTCTTCTCCAGGGCTAGGCAAATGATTTCTACTGGCCTGTGAGTGGTGAAGTTGACAGGGAAATGTTGCAACGGAGTGCATTCAGGATGTGCAGTCTACTCAGTGCTGTTCTAGGACTGAGTGACATGTTCATGCTTGGTTGAGCTGTTGGCTTTCATGAGACCTAATGGCACTGTTGACTCTTATTTATTTATTTTTCCCTAGCAAGACTCTATGAACAGATACGGGGCCCTCAGTTCCCAGCACAAGATCCTGAAGGTAAGTTTCTGGTCTGGTTCCAGTACTCACCATCTGCTGCAAGTTAGAAAGTGCCCTGGAAGGCAGGTCTCAGCTTTTCCTTACCAAAGATGCCTGGGACAGACCATGGGCTTCCTGCAGCTAGTGCCAGCCCAGAGGGAGGAGGCCACACCGTGGTGTTGGTTCACGTTCCTTCCTGCCTATTCAGGTTGATGGGAGTTTTCGTATTTATTCTATTGGACTTTGCATCAGATTACAGCCTTGGTGTATACCTCGTTTCAATGGCAGTCTTTGTGCAGCTTATCACGCGGGAGTTCTGTTGTTCAGCATGTTCTTTTCTGTGTTCCTTACCATGAAAATGGGCCTCTTTGCTGCAACTTGCCCCATTAGGATAGGAGAATGTGTTTGAGGCCACGTAGGCAGCTCGGATGGGGGTGGCTCATAATGTTTTATAGCTTATCACATGCCCTACCTGAACTGTATCATAACAAAGTTGAGTTTTGTTAGCACAAAGCAATGGTGGTCTGTTGTTGCTGGTGACTTTCTTAATGTCTTAAGCTGGAGTGTTCCCAGTGCAATGGCAATTTAGTGCTGGGGCTCAGAGAGCAGGCTGGGTTCCAGCAGCGCTGTGCACTACTGAGCAGAGCTGGACCCAGCTGCCTGCCTTTGGATCCAAGCCCTGGGAGGAGGGAAGTGCAGCTCTCCTGGGCATTATCCAGCTCTGCAGACTCTGGGAACACTTGAGTAGTTTTCGTCCTCATAGCAACTACAACGCGAGCAGCATGGTCCAGCTTGCTTCTCTCATGGGGACAGTAGAGCACTTCATCCTGGCTCCCTTTCTCTTGCTTCCTTTTATTGGAATAAATTTTTCATCTATTTTGTAACTGCATTTACAGCTGCTGAAAGACAGGCCCTCGGGACTGAAGTCTGGTGGATTGCAGCTTCTCCTCTGGAAATGCTGCGTTCGGCTCAGCTTGTAGCTAGCTGTGAATAATGTTTGGCTTTGGTGCACAGGTGAAAAATGTTTCCTACTTGTATTGTTGTCTTCACAAGGAATACTGCTGCCAACACTACCATAACTGAGGAAGAAAAACAGGTGATTGAGGACATTTAGCATTGAACAGAAGCAGCTAGTCCTGCGAAGGTGAAGGTCCCAGATGTGACCAAAGAATTCCATGAAGCCACATCAGCATAGCTGGCTTTTGTGTTTGTGGCCACTGATGCTGTACGTGGCAGATGTGGTCGTGGTTTGCCTCCACGGATAGCTCTGTAGCCTCAAGTTGCTTTTTGCTGCTTAGAGGAAAGGGATCACACTTACTCTACTCCTGAGCTGTCGTTCTGATCTGTAGTGAAGTTACCTGTGTCTGATGAACATCTGCAACGGGCAGACCGGTCTGAGGGTCTTGGCTCTGTCCAAAAATAGCAGCTGGAGCAGTTGCTTGCTGGGGCCGGATTTCATCTCCTTGTAACTCCTTTCATCCTCTTGAGTGGAGACTGAATTTTCTCTTTTTTTAACATCTTTCTACAGAATGCCTCCTAGCACTCCCGGAATAGGCAGGCGAGGAGGCGGGGGGCTTGAAACAAAAGAATTGTTCACATGAGCTTCCTGAAACTGCAGGAACCTGGAAGCTTGCAGCGAGGTGTGCCCTTCCTTGGCTTGTGGGCAAAGCATTCAACCACGGATCCTATTTTTGTATCCGTGCAGTCTACAGAGCTGCCTTCTAAATTGTAGCAGAAATGTGTGGTTTTCAGGGATTTCTATTTTATTCCCTCTCCCCTCCCATCCCTGCTGTTTCCCCAGGCGTGGTGGTGAGATGCTGTGCCCGAGGTGCAGCAGCTGTATCTTGCCCAAACCCCAGTGGGAATGTGGGATGCAAAGTCTCACTGGAAAAAGTCTATACAGCTGAGATGAGGGGTTCCCTGTTTATCACAGACTGATTTTTCACAGTGCTGGTGTGATATGCAGGGTCACAGTGGAACATGTTGGAAGCATGGGCTCTGTATTTGCACAACATACACATAGCATGTTCCAGACCTCCTGTCCTGCAGCTACCAACCAGCTTAGCATCTTTAGATCCCTCCTGAAATTTGCATATGTGAGTACCGTGCATGGGAGTGAAGATGCTGTGGGTGCTTAATGAGCTGGACTGGGATCAGGTGCTCTGTGTGACCTCAGCCAAGGCAAGTGTCTCCCTTCAGTCTCCTGCTGCTATCAGAGAGTGAGTATTCCCTCTCTTCTTCCTGATTGTGAGCAGTCTGGGGACAGATATTATGCATATCAGACAGAGTATGGGCCAGAAATTAATTGACCTGAGCTGATGAGGGCTTAAGATTCCTCCAATTGCTTAGGGTTTCACGTTAAAACCAATTCTCACCTGCTAGTGCTGGTGCCTTCTGTGAGATGCTTAGCATCAAAATGATTTGAGGGGGTCTGATTCCCTTTGCTGCTCTTTGACCACAGCTCTGATGGAGCTGTAAGTACCCATGGTCCCTGAAAGCAAGAGCACAAATCTTTTTTTTTTTTTTTTTTTTTTTAATTCTCTTTGTTTTTCTTCCTGATCCTGTGATCTGATGAGCCCAGCATCCTCTGTGTTCTCTCTCTGGGACCCCTCCATACTGAAAGCTTTTTCTTCTGCGTTGCATTTATTTGTGGAGCACAGTTATTTCTTTTCTTTTAGCTGAGGATAATTGCTCCAGGGGAGAATGCCCAGGACACAGACACTTTGTTTTACTGGGGATAAATGCCAGCATCGATAGCATCTAAATTAAAAAAAGGAGAGGGAAAGAAAGGAAAAAAGACGTTTGTTTCATGGGAAGGCCAATTGAAATTGCTGCCTGAGTTCTGAGGAGCTGCTGTGTGGGGAGGCCAGGGTTCACCTGTGAGCTGATCCATCTGCATACATAATTGGTGTTGACAAACTGCGTGTGGAAGTGTCTCTGGGTTACCATGGGAACCTGAATGGAGGTGAATTCTGGTTCAGTGGGTCTCAGCAAAAGGATGTTTCGGCGTGTGTTGTTCCTGGGCTTTGCAGAGGTGAGAGGAGGAGACAGAAGTGCTTTGGAAAGCTGTTATCAGATGAGTTCTGGCCTGCTTCAAATATGGCCTGTGGTCTTGTGAGGGTCCTGGTGTCTGATCCCCATGCTAACATGAGGAGTGTGGGCCCATCTCTCCTGTTAACACAGCGTATCTGGTGCTACCTGCACCACGGAAACATTCACCCTTGTGGGTAATGCTGTCCTTCAGCATCCCCAGGGCTCTGGAAAGGACCTGGGACTTGGGCAGTGTCTCACAGGCATTTGGTGTGATATCAGCAGAGCTGAGTGCTGGGGAGGAGTAGGAGCGTTCTTGGCTGTGTCCCAGAGTCTCCATCTCTCTTTCATGCAGGAGTGGACTTGCTCACACACTTTTCTTCCATCTTAGTGGCTTCTGAGGCAACCTCCCTTCAGTTTACTGGGCATTTTACATCCCTCCTACACCACACGAAGAACACTTTTTTGTACCTGGAATGTTTAGTTACCGTATTGGAGGAACCAGAGGCTCTTCTGCCTCCCCAAGCAACTAATTAAACAGAGGCACTCGAGTAACACTTGACAACAGTTAAATTGCTTTTCTCCTCCTTTGTTGTACTGACTTTGACACTTCTTTTTGTATTCAGAACCAACACGAAGATGTCAAGAAGCAGCTGATTGACCTGCAGCTGCAGCACAACAGCTTGAAACTCGAACACCGTAAGACACTGGAGACCCATAGCCAGAAGTATGCCCAACTCCAGCAGGAGAAGGATAGTGAAGTCACAAATTTGCAGGGTGAGTATGATGGAGAGCCAGGAAAACACTAGGCAGAGAAAAGACAGTAAAGATCTGAGCTTGGGAAAGGACAGTGGTTGTTCTTCAGGCCTCCCAAAAGATCCTCCCACATCGTAGGAAGGCCTGTGTGAGACAGTGAGCATGCAGTGCCAGCCCTGAGCACAAGCAAGCGAGACCTAAATATGTGATCCAATCTCTCTTCTTGAAATATGCAGCCACCAAAGAAGTAAGAAAATGAATTCTATCGCGGGAAAGAATAATGCTCAGAAAAGCAATGTGAAGACAGAAGCTAGTCAGGAAGGTCAGCTTAAGGCTGAGATATATTAATATTCTCTGTCCACCTTCCTAGGCAGCTGTTTATTTCATCCTATCTCTTTTCTGTGCTTTAAGCTCGAAGATGGCTACTAACTCTTCCCTTAAGAGAAAGCACTGATCACTGTGGCATACAAAGGAGCAAGGAAGTCTCTTGAGAGGTGGCAGACACAGAACTAGCAGCGATGCTAATACCTCATTTTCTTTCCTTACGTTCCATAAATGCTTTCTATTTATAATGTGTCCCAAGGAGAGGTGATGGAAGACGTGCCTCTGTGAGCAGGCAGAATCAAGAACAAGAGAGAGATCTGAGTAGAGGACGTTGCTCCAAGTTGTTAGAGTAGAACTGAGGGATTTGTTCCAGGTTCAGTTATGAAAAGGAAACCTTTGCCCCAGGGCTTCTGGAAGAAGGCAGAAGCCCTCAGGGAAGCATGAGGGGCTGTTTTCAGCAGAGGAACTAGGTTTGGTAGCTCCTCGTGGTCATCCAAGTTGCTTCAGAGCTTTGGGTAGCTTTCATGTTGCTGACAGAGCTATCTATGCATGTGTAATACAGGCTGGGGGGATGATGCTGTTGTGCCATGCAGCCCAATGGTTGTGGTGCTGTTGGGGTGTCCGTGCCCCATTCCTCTAAATCCCTCCTTCTGGAAGTGATTTTGATTACTAATTAACAAGATATCTGTGTATGCTCTTGCTGAGCCTGCTGAAGCTTCCTGATGTTGCTAGCAGGAGCCATTTTAATCCTGTTTGCATCTTCCCCCCTCCTGCTGCATGATGATCTATTTTCTCCTCTACTTTGTAAAAATTGCAGTCTATTTATGCTGCGTTTCACACCCCAGCACAGCCTGTCCTCTGCTGTTCCCCCACTCTCATTTTGCACTTTCCATTTTTCCCTGTGCAACCTGTTCTGAAGGCACAGGGCTGGGTTTGATCACTGCTGAGCTTGTGTTAGAGATAAAAGGACCCCACTGTTACAATTGAAACTTTTGTCCTATTGATGCCACTGTTTAAAAACCCCTGGTGATGTCATCTGAAGCAAGACTTGATACCTCTACCTCTTATCTTAGCATGAAGGCTTTGATTTCCAGGTGTTGAACGTGCTTTGAAGACCCAGATGTGACTGAGGCATTGGCTGAGTGACACCACTTCATTTGGACACGTCTCCTGCACCAGAGAGGCCTCTGGTTCTCTTGGGGGGCTGAGGGATGTCTGCACCATGGCCAGAGATCTTAGCAGTAGCTATCCTGGAGCCTCCTTTGTTCCTGCTGCTGTTAACAGCCTTCACCACAAGGGAAGAACACAGCACACAACCTCAGTGGCACCGTCCTGTCCTAGGGATGGATGTTTTAGAAAGATACACCACTGTAACAACAGCCCTGCTGAGCTGAAGTCAAGCATGTGATTTGGCCTACAGTGCAATCCTGTTACAGGGAACATTTCCCTTCTTGTCATGGCAGATGCAGCAGTGTCTTTTTGCAGAGAAATCACTGTGCACACGGTTATGGTGATATTTTAAGAGAGCTTCAGGCTCCAAAACAAGGCTGACATTTTTTGATGCTGCCTTTCCTTTTATTGGAGGGTACGCGATTATCTGCAAGGCAGTGAAACAGAAGTTTATTGTGGCTTGTCACTGAAGCACTAAGCATGCAAAGGACTTGAAAGGACCCTGGTTTGGGAGCTGCAAGGCACAATCTTGCTACTTAATAGCATGGGAATAAGCATCCCTGAGGACTAAGTTGTCCTGTTTGCTCTCTGCACGTTGCCTGCGTGGTTTGGTTTTGTTTGCACTGTCCTTTCAAGAGGCAGCTTCTCCGTGCAGCTGGAGGGAAGCTCTGTGTTGGGTCTGCAGGGGGGATTCAGGAGCTCTGCAGAGCTCCCCTTGTGCCTCTCAGCCCTCAGGCTCCTGGGGCTGGGCTGCTGACCACTGCTCTCTGGCTGCAATGGATAAGGGAAATGAAGAAGAAATGGAAACCTTATTTTGATAGCAAGCACAGCAAGAATCTGACCCTAGCAATAGATAGTGGAGGCACTCTGGAGAGGAGCAAGTTCCTTGCATGGGCAGGAGACTTAAGAGGTGGAAGGAAACGTGTTTCAGCTCTCGTAGATACATTGAAGTCCTCAGCTAGTGTTTCAATATCCTTCCTAAACTTGGAAAGACCTACAAGGTTTCAGAGGAATTTTTGTAAGGAAGAGAGATGCTGCTCTTGCAGAAACAGCTCTTTATGTGAATTTCTTCTTCTCTTGCAGATACAGTCTTTAAACTCAGAGAAGAGAGCAAGCTTCTTCGCAAAGCCCACCAAGAAGTTCACTCTCAGCTGCTTAATGCCCAGGTAATTGACAGAGGGGTGTCTAGGGCCATGTGGGACAACAAGTACATTGGGGCCTTTGTGCACCACAAACCACTCTCAAACAATAAATCTAGTTAGCAGCTTTATTCCTACATGGAAGCTGCCTATAACAGTGCTAGGAGGAGCAGAGTAGAGGCTTTCTGGACCAGTAAAATTCTCCAACCTAGATTCTGTCCCAGTAGCTGAAAATGAAGATATGCAAATGAGCATGAACGAGCTTATTCCAAACCCTAGGATGCCTCCTGTCACTTACTTGCATCTCAAATTCTTCTGCCGTAAGTGATGACGAATTGCCTCTGCTTATACCTATAAAATTAACTGCAGAGTGATACAGCAATGCAGAAATGCCTTGACTAGTTTGCTGGGAACACAAATGGGCTCTGAGCAGTCTTGGAGGAAAGGCCTCCTTCCATATCTGCTTTTGAAGCATTAGTAGAGGGTCGGATCTTGACAAGATTCAGAAAGAGCTTTGTAAGTAAGATGTCACAGCTCCATAACAGAAGTGCTGGAGGGAGGCTTCGTACCTGGAGGCCAGGGGCACAGGTGGAAGCAGTGTGAGCAGAAGAGCATGGAGTCCAGTTGGTATGGTGTTGTGCTGGTGCTCTGAAGATTGCCTGAGCCTTTCCAGCATGCTGCAGAAGTCCTGATCCTGCCAGGTGCTGCTTACCCAGCTCAAGGGGAGAGCTGCTAAAAGACCAGGAGAAGGGAGCAAGCAGAATGTGGTGGGAACAGCAGAAGGGGGGAATTAAGTTCTGCACAGCATGTCTGATGCTCTTGTACCAAGCCAAGACGCAAGCAGCACCATGGATATACTTTGTTATAAGTCACGGTGCAGTTGGGATTAGCCTTGCCTGCTGTTCGTTTGCAGCCTTCTGTTAAGCATTCTCTTGGATTATAGGATAAGCTCAAAAGCAAGGACCTAGCTGGGGTTGTGTGCTTTTGACAGCTGGTTTTTCCCTTGAACTGAAGGCTGAGCTTCTCCAGGAGGTGGAGGGGTGGTTCTTGATTTTTACACAATGGCTTTTGTGTCCTGGCCTGAGCTGCTCTGCAGAAAATGCACAGAGTCAGCGGCTCTGAAGCGCTGCAGACTCTGCAGAAAGCTGGTTGCTCCAGCCAGGAGGCCCAGGTCACTGACACCACAGGCAGCTGCCATCTGCCAGCTCTTTGAGTCACATTTATGTGCTCTGAGGAGTCTCAGGTGGATTACTGGTGTTCCTGACTTCCCTGCCTTCTCAATCATGTCCTGCCATTGAGCTGCTTTTGTGCACTCTTCCTCCATGAGGCTATGACAGACCGACAGTTTTCTGCAGTGATACCTGCAGTGTGCTCCATGGAAACCAAAGACCTTGCATCTTCCTAGGGCTCAGTCCAGCAGGGCCTTACCAGTAACTGCAGCAGCATGTGATTACAAACTTGCCCAGTGCCACTGGCAGGCCTTTGTTCAGACCTAAGAAACACTGAGACCTGACCAGCCCCCAACATATGGGACACTGCCCTCAGCAGCTCTGGCCTATACGAGGGGATCAGAAGGTTCTGTGCCTGCCATGGTGCGTGCTCTGCTTTCATCCTGCCGAGTGCCATTGCACTGGGCACAGCTGGTAGGACCAATCCAAATTACTGTGCTGCATTAGAGAAAGCAATCAGCACATCGAGTGTGCAAACTTGCACATGCTCTGAGCAGTATTTAAAAAAACGTGGCTGGAGGTGGTTAAGGCTGCCAAGCTGGGTGCTGCAGACTGAAGAACGCGATGGCAGCTTCTGTGCTGCCAGCCTTAACGCGTGGCCCCTTCAGCACTGTGACCAATGGGAACAGCGGTTTGCAAGAAACTGCTTGCTGTCATTTCTTGCCAAAAGTGGGAGCGAGCAAGAGTAAAAGGATTCACCCAGGGAGTGGGAGACAGAGCTCAGCTCCCTGCTCCAAAGGTACCAGACGGCTGTGATATAAAGCTGTGCTGCAGCCATCTGTCTGCTCTGCTATTTCGTGCTCCTTGGGAAGCGGCAGGGCTTGATCCAATGAGTTCAGAAAACGCTCTGGATCCTTTTTGACAAGGAGCTTGCTGTTAAATCCTGCTGTTTTCTGTTCCGTTTTCTGATCGTTTCTTTCTGGCATCTCATCAGTTTTTTGTTAACATGAAGGTGGAAGGGATCACGTTGCCTTTGGTGGGACCGGGTGCCACATGAAGGATCAGGGACCCTATAGGCACACAGCCTCTCCTGCAGCACAGCTGTGCTCCTTGTGGTGCCTTAGTGCTGGGTCCTGTTGTTGCCCTGGCTCCCTTCTGGCAGGGGATGTTTTACAGAGGAGCAATTTGCACTCTAGATGCCATGTTCCTTCTTCAGAAATACTAACGTGTTCCACAAGCTCTACTCAGAGAACTGAGCCTGCAGTAGCTGTCACACCAGCTGTTGTGCAAGGTAAAATGTGGCACAGGGTAACTGGGCACAGTGCATACAGCTTGCTGGGATGGGGTACCTGCAGCCCTCCAGCCCAGTCCCTGTGTGACACAGGGTTGCTCCTATTTGGCTCGTTCTGGTTGGATGCAGTCCCTTACTAGGGCTACATCCCCTGAACAGCCCTTGGCTTTCTTTTCCTTTCCTCACTCTTTTTATTCTAGCTTTGGTGGATCATTTTGTTGATTTTTTTTGTTTTGTTTCAGTGTTTGTTTTAAGGTCAAATTTCAGGGGGAAGAACTGAAATCAACAAAGCCTGCTCAGGAATTAATTTCCTGCTAAACTTCCCTTGCTGCTTGGAAGCTTTCCTGCTCTGCCCAGTCCCCACTCTGGTCCACTTCCAGGTACCTTGGCAAGCACACGAAAAGCTCCGTCCCCTCGCTTCCCTATAAATAACAGGGGTAGGAGTGGGGAGCTTTTCCTGGATAGCTTTCCCAAGTCCTACTTTTCAGGGCTGGAGCTGGAGGAAATAAGCTGCAGTAGAGAGAAAAGTGTTACATTTGTTTAACGGTCCAGGAGAATTGATTTTTCATTTGTCTCACAAAGTAAATTGAATTGTCAAGTGGAATTATGCCAATTGTGTTCATCTTGGAGGGGCTGACAATATCTGCAGAGAAATGCCTCCGCAGAAGAAAAAAGCTGACCTGAATGTAGATGAGAAGCACAGGAGGAGAGGGAGCCTACAAGAGCCACGACAAGATTTTTTTTTGGTGGAAAAGCAGGAATTACATTAATGGCTTGTGCAGTCAATAGCATTGCTCAAAGCATCGCTGTTGTGTGTCACTGTTTCTAAGGTAAAAGCATGCAATAAAATAAGATGCATGACTGGTAAAGGGGGAATGCAGAATATCTGTGAGATCTGGAAGGGAAGCTGAAGACTAGGTTGAGTTTGCCAGGAATGATTGTGGATGATCTCTGGTCGTATGGCTGTCTTCTTTTGCAGTGTGTCCGTGCTGCACAGTAGGCCATGAGAATTCAGCAAGGAGTTGTTCAACCCTGTTATCATCATGGAAGGTTTCTCTTTGTCTTTTTTGTCCCCTCAGACCCAGATGGAAGAGTTCAGGCAGCTCAAGGAAGCTCTGCAGAAGATGCCAAGCTTCAAAGGAGGAGGAGCAGGAGGAGGAGGAGGGAAGGGGCAGCAGCAGCTCCAGGTGCTGAAGGAGCAGCCCCTGAATCCAGGCAATAGCCAGCTGCAGCTCATGAGGCAGAAGGTGTGGTGGTCCTGGGGAATGGGGAGTTTCTCCAGATCTTCGGGGGTTTTGAACTGGGGTGAACAGTTCACTCCCCTGGAGCTCACTCTTGTCCTCCCTTCCCTGCAGGCTTTTCCAGTCAATCCGGAGAATCGCCCTGCAGGGAGCTCCCTGGCATCGCAGGTCTCTGGGGCTCGGAAGCAGGCGGATGGTGCTGTGCTGCGGGGCCAGAACTCCAACAGCAACGATGGCCTCAGGTCCCAGGTGAACGTGCTCCTCACCCACCCGGCCCCGCTGCAAGACGCCAATTCACCACCAGAGGCTCCGCCGGCCTGGCCAGCAGGACACGGGGACGGTCACATCATCCGATTCACCCGAACCGTGAACAGCCTGCCAAATGGAAACCCGGTATGTTCTGCAGACCTGGGGCTTGTTTTTGCCCTGAGAGCAGGCACTAAGGCAGTGCACCAGGCAGACCTGCTGAGTTTGTCTCACTTCACAAGCCTGTATAAAAAAAGAACAGCATTCATGTCTCTTGAAAAAGGAAACCGGTTCGCTGGGGACTGGGTTTGCCTTCTGTATTATCCTGGCTTGCTTCCTGTGGTCTGCACTGAAATAAGAAGAGATTCACATCTCAATTCAGGGCTGTAAACAGCTGTGAGAATGCTTGGGAGTTGCTGTGAGTCTGTCCCTTACTGTGCTCCCTAGCACAATAATTGACAACACGACAATCAACATATAGTTAAATTACAATTACAGTAACTATTATAGTTGCAACATATATATATTTTAAGAGGTGATTTTGCTGTTCCTTTTGTCTTGGCTACCCAAGACGAGGAAAGCCTGGATCTCATAGGATTCAAATCATTTCCTCTTGGCTGTGTGGATGGAGAGTGACCTCTCATAGCATGGGGTGGCTGGACAGGGCTGTAGATTTGTTCTGGGCCACTTCTGAGTCTGCTGTTTTCCGGCAAAAGATGTTCCAGCCCTTGAATATGTCCACATGCAAGGGGGAGGTCTATATGTATGCAGTAAGATTGGAAGTTTGTCTATATCCTGAAAGCGTTCGTGTGCCCTCTCTGCAGGACATGAATATGGTGATGCGCATTCAGGTGAGCAGCCATGAGGAAAGCCAAGCTCCTGCATTGTTACTGCCTGATCTGAAACAACCTTCTGCAGTGGAGAAGCCCCAGGTGCCAGACAACCACCACTCAACAGGGAGCAAACCGCTGCAAATGCAAAGGTTGGTGGTGCAAAGCTCCCTTCTGCTCTCCAAGACCTGTGATGCTAAAACTGCTGTATCCAGAATGGGATAAAACAGCAATAGTTTGTGCCAGAAATGAGGACACAGACAGAATCCACTGGACAATGCAGGTTTTTGTGCTGTGTTCCTGCGTAGTTGCTCTAGATGATGTAGTCAATGTAGACTTCAGCCTCATCTGGAGAAGGCAGACCAGTTTAACCAGAGCTGGCTTACAATAAAAAAAAACTGGGAACTAATAGAATTTTCTAAGCGTAGCTAAAAACCTTAGTATTAAAATTCCCTATATCTCAAGGCTGTTGCTATTCCTCGTTGCTGAGCATAAGGTGTCCTCCAGACCTGCTCCTGGGGTGAATGGGGAGGAAAGCCATGGGGAGGGAAGCTGCCTGTGAGGGAATTTCAGAGGAGGGTGTGATGGGTCCCTGCCAAGCGTTGGGATGGGCAGTTCCCACAGTGTGGTTCTTGTGTTACTGCAGGTTCTGGGGGTTTAGGCAGGGACCAGGATCCTGCCACACTGTTTGCTGCACAGGCACAGGAGGAACTGCTTTCTACCTCAGCAGTACTCGCAGAAGGCCAGGCCGCTTTGCAAAAGGAAGAGAATGTCTTTCTGAGGCTGTAATTCATCAATTTCTGGCCCAAATCCAAAAACGAACTCAGAAAATAGTGCTTCCTTATTTAATTTATTTGTCCCCTGTGTGTGTTCAGGTCATAGCTGCTCAGTTTACTTGGGAAAAGAAAAAAGATTTAAATCCTGTTTCATCTGCAGAAGAAACTTCTGGTTTCCCTTCCAAGCTACCAGCCAGATTCCACTCATTCGTCTTCTCTGCCCTGTTTGTTTCTCTGTTCACTTAACCTGCAAACTTCTCAGGTCAGAGTTTGTTCTCTGCAGACGTCTGGAGGTATTTCCTCAAAGGGTAATATCATGCTGCTTTGGTAGGCAGCATCTGCCCGGGCACACAGTGACAGCACAGAGATCGTGCTGCCTTCGTACAGGGAGGGGTGTGCGTGCCTGCAGCTGAGGGCAAAGGGTGAAGCTGGGCTGGCAGCGACCTGTCTTTGGCTGCTCCGAGTCTAGAAAGGATGTTGTCACTATTCTGTGAAGCACAACATGCAAATGTTGGCCTTGTTTTGGCAAATGACTTCACGAGGACAAAGAAAATGGTGTGCTTTTCCTTTCCTGGATCTACCATCAAGAAATTATTGAGCAGCTGGAGGCTGTTGCTTACACTGAGTGTTATTTGTGGTATGAGTGCAGAAGCCAGCTTTCTCAGAAGGTATCAGTGCCAAGAGCAACATGGAATCACAGAAGAGGCCATGCGGACGGTGCCAAGAACCATTGCCCTGGGTGGCTGAGACCAGCAGATTCCAGACAGGCTCTTGAAGGCCAGTTTGCATGTTGATGGCTTTGTAACAGGGAAACCTGAGCTGGAGGCTGGGCTTCCTACTGAAAGCTGGTGTGGTGATAACATGCTGGATTCCAAAAGCTGCTAAAGCCGAGGCCACTTAGGCGTTACATTAGGACGGACTCCTGCGTGCGTTACAGGTTGTTGTTTGCCACCTTGAAATGGCATTTTGAAATATCTCCTGCATATACTGAGGTGGTGAGGTGGGGTCTGTTTTGTTTTGTGCCTTTGCTGCAGCTGGAAGGACATAGTCAGCAAAGTGAATGCCCAGATGGACGATGCCCAAGTGCACAGTTACCCCAAGAGCCTTCACCTCAACCCCAGGCCTGGGCAAGAGACTCAGAAGGGCAGCTCACAGCCACCCGGTCAGAAGAGAAGGGCAGAGAATCAAATAGGTGATCAGGAAGGCGAGAAGGAAAGGACAGATAATGAAGAGCTTGAAATGGGTATGGTTTCCCTCATCCTCCGCTGTGCAGCACTAATGTATTGCCAGCCAAGGCTGGAAGCTAGGAAAGCTTTCTGCATGTGCTTATAAAGGAAGACTTGTAGCTTCCACAGGAATCTTGATAGTGTCTGGGTAAAGCAATTAAATATTACAGTTACTGAGCTGGTGGGGAGATCAAAATGGCTTTTGGGTACAGAGGTCCAGCCTGAGAATATCTGCAGAGATGTTCTGCTGCACTCAAAGGGCTTGAATGCAGGAGGGAGGGAAACTGGGGACTGAGGCTCCTGTGAGAATCCCACTGGAAATGCTGACTTGCATCCTATGAGGGTTCTGAGCACTACCAGACCAGTCTACATCACTGCTCTCTTTTTGTGTTTGTCTTTAATCCAGAGACCACCCTGATAACTATCCCTCTTCCTTGCAGATGCGGGAATGATTGAGAGGGAGACCTTGCATTCTCAGAAAGAGGCTGCTGTTCAGGAGCCAATGGTAAGAAATATTGCTGTGCTGTTATCAGGGTTCCTTCTTCTGAATAAAAATCCACTGTTCCACTTAAGTAGATGTTTTCCCAGATGTCTCTGTGACATGCAGCTCCAAAATCCTTCCTGGTTTTTGGGTTTGGAGCCACCCATTTGCTTGATTAGAGGTATGACTGGTGAAGCGCTGAGCCAGCACTGGCTCTGTCTTCTTGGATTTCAGTGTGCTTCTTCATCTCTGTTCCCCCACTTTAAAAAAAAAGGAAAGAAAAACCTTTTAGCAGCAGGAATAACGTGGCTGGCTGATCAAGTTGTTCCTTTGTACAACTGAAGATAATTTGCTGATGACTTACATGGGCACGGTGAACAGTGACAGTCCCAAACTCTGTCTTTAGAGGCTGATACCACCTTGCCTCTCTCATATGGTGTGGTGGGAGGAGAACTGCCTTGGATCCAAGCTGAATGGGCAGAAAGGTACTGGAGGAGGCTGAAGCTCAAGAGAAGTGTGAAAAGGGAACCACTGAATTTGCAGAAAGCAGCTGCTTGATGTTTGTAAAGCTGGTCAAATACGTAAGAAAAACCTACTGATAACATTTCTGGGAAAGCAGCGTGCTGCAAAACAGCCCTGTGACTATTCAGCTTTCTGCACTGACAGTAAATTGATCTCCCAAGGAGAAACCAGCTCTAGAGAGAGAAAGAAAGCCTGCAGCAAGATTGTTTTGTGCCTCCTATGTAGCTTCATTACCACTCAGATGAGAAGAGCCTGAACTGCCAGGAGCAGATGAAAGATTGACATAGGACTAGAGAATGGGGAAAAGGCAGGGGAGTACTGCTAAGAGTAATCAATGGTCTCTTGCTGAACAATAGTCCTGTGCTCATAATCATGTAGCAACAAACCTTCCTCCTGAAATCTGTCCGCTCTGGGCAAGAGCTTTTCCTGGCTGGTGAGGGTGGGCTCATCTTGGCCTCTGTATCCCATGTGGATCTCTTGTCTGCTACTCACAAGAGGCTCTTCTTGTCCAGATGCCAGATGATGCTGCAGATCCTGCCCAGGATCCCAATAACCAAGGCGAGGATGAGTTTGAGGAAGCTGAGCTGGAGAGACCTGACTTTGAAGAGAAGATGGGAGGTTTGGAGAAGTTCAAGGAACCCAACACAAAACAAGAGTCTAAGGAGAAGCCACTGAAGGTGACTGACACGAGGGCAGCCAGCAGGGGCCAGGGAGAGACTCCAGGCTGTGAATGGAGGGAGGCAGAGAGCTTAAGGGCTCAAAGGGAAACAGATCAATAATCCCATTGCAGGGATGTGGCAAGCAGGAGAAACCTCTTTCTGAGAATCAGTGGGTCAGTACCAGAATTTGCTCTGGCCCAGCCCTTTCTGCTTGTTGAAGCCTTGTTGATCCTGGGCGTGCAGCAGATGTGACAGCAGTGACAAGGTGCAGGAGTCCTGACTTCTTGTTTGCCTGCTTGCAGGTGGAAGCCATTTATTTTGTAAAGTGCTTCTTGCCGTCTGAAGCCAGACTCTGCATCAGGGAAATGTTAGCTTGTTTTGATAAGCAGCTGAGTGTTGCTTGTTTTTAAAAAGGAGTGTTTTATCTGTCAGGCTCTAAAATCATGATCAATAGCGAAGTTAAAAAATGAATAAATCCAAGCTAATGTAATCAAGGAAGGGAAACAGACCTCTACAGTGGGCTTATGCAGAATCACGTTTGAGGGTGGGGAGAGGGGCTGGGAAGGAAGGCACAAATGGATGTGGGGTTGTTTCACTGCCTGATTTCTGAGCTGTAGCCTGGTGTCTTCCAGACCTGAAGCACCAATGCCAGAGAGCTGTCTCCCTGCAGGGAATGGAAGTGGATTGGAGCCGTGCTAACAGTGTCTGACCTTCTGTATTTTCCAGGATGCTGGCAGACCTGTCAAGCCCAGGGAGGATCCAATGGATGAGTATCAAGAAGATCAGGAGCAAGAAATTGTATGACACCAAAGTTCCCTTTCTTTCCCTCTCTAGTGAAATTGTTACCTGAGTATGTTGGTAGTCAGGAGTTGAGCACGACTCAGCTTTTAGGGAAGCAGATGTGAGCACTGCTTTCAATTTTGTCTCTGCTCAATGGGATGGGTCTTCAGAACAAAGCTGGAGCCCACACACCTCTGCTCTCCACATCATTCTCATGTTGAGGACCCTAGAGAAGGGGACGTGCCTGTTTCATGCTGCATTTGAGAGCCAGGCATCTATGAAAGGGACGCTGACTGTGTGAGTGCCAGAAAGGGTCACCCAGGGGCCTCCTGGCTCTCCTGGATGGAAGCAAAGGATTCCCTGAAGTCTCTAAGAACATCCAGTTGTGTCACTCCTCTCCTTGCCCATTGAGGGTGGATGCTGCTGACTTTCTATGCAGTTTCAGCATACTTGCTGGTGGAAGGAAGGCTTGGGCTGCCTGCTGGTAATGAAGAATTAAAAAAAAAAAAAAAAACAGTAGGGGAAGGGGACAAGAGCAAAGCTGATGTCAGAAGCTCTCTTTTTCTGTGCTGGCTGCTGCACATCATGGGTGGGATTGTTACGCTAGTTTTAAGTGTGATGGAGGTAGGATATCTTCTCATGCAACAGGCTGAGATGTTAAAATTGCACTGCAATGCTAGTTTATTCAATGTTCTTAAAATGAACGTGACTTCTTAACATTACTTTCTGGTGAGTTGCCAGCATCACCTCAAGATCCCTGGCAGAGCTGGATTCTTCCCTGATTTCTTGGGTTTCCCAAGCTGGGCTGCAATGGCAGAACAGTTCTAGTCAGAAGCAGCATGATGCTGTCTGTCAGGGTCTCTTTTCCAGCTGGACCTTGCTGATTTTCCTTCCTGGCTGTTCCCTCTGCACCCAGGAGGATCATGGCGGTGAGGTGGATGACAACGATGACCTCGAACTTGTCCAAGAGCAGAAGAACCATGCAGGTATCCAGGGAGCTGACGGCAAGAAGGATGACTACTACTGAGAGATGCTGAAGTAAGATGGATGCACTGGGAACGAGAGGACAGGAACTCCTCCCGGGAACTGGATGCTGTACTATGCACAGCCCAGAACAAAGGCAGGAGCAGATGGCTGCCTTGGCAGGCACTGAGCGAGGTGTTTGCAGGTATGCATCACATCTACGTGCGTGGGGCCATCGCTGCCTCTCCGCTCAATAGCATGGAAGTGCCCTCAGACTGTCTGAATGATTTTATACTGCTGCTTCTAAAAGAAGCACTTGTTGATTTATCAAGTTCTTTACCCTCTTGTTTTCTCCATCCCCTCCCTGGATGGAGAGTTTGTTTTTTCACTGCCTGGGCAGGGGAGGGGTGCAGGACTGCAAAAGGAGGGTGTCTGAGCTGGTCCCTGGTCTTAATCAACTGATCGCTAATACAAAGGAATCTGTCTTATAAAATATTTTATCTCAGTAGTGTTTCTTTAAAACGTCCTTTGCTCCCATCAGGGCAGGGTGGAGAGGAATGTAGTCTGCTCATGCCTGGAGCAGTGTCAAGGCAATGGCTGGCTATGAGCACCAGAAGAAAGTACCACGTGGCAGCCAACACGCGGGTGTATGTGCAGACAAACCAGGGCACCCTCTTCTCAGTGCAGAGACCCTTCCTTCTCTGTGGCCGGTTCTGCAGAGCTCTCTTTTCCTTGGCTGCCCTGCTGGGGTGAAGGAAGCACTTCACAGCACAGTGCCTGTGTTTGCTGGGATACTCTTTGCTTCATATAACATTTTGATGGTGTGGGTACCCCTGAGTGAGACACAAACACGCATCCAACAGCTTGTGGGTGAGCATCACCATAAAGCTCACAGGAGAGATCTTTGTTCCCAGTTTGCATTAGAATTTAATGCCTTATTTTGGGGAGTATTTTGTGGCGCTTCCAGACACTTGGGAAAACAACATTTATGTCCCAGTAAGTTTGGTCTTTTTCATTCAGGCAATGTTGATTTTTCTTCCAGTGCTTCTAATGGAGCTTGAAATTAACATGTCAGGGTTTTCTGGTTGTTCTGTTTTTATTTTGCTTGGTTTTCTTTTTACCAGTGCAAATCTACACAAGTCAAACTCTAGGGTAGTGTGGAGTAGCTCATGTGGTTGGACTCTGCATTGTGTGGAAGCAACAAGAACTCTGCTTTTCCTGCTGCTGCCCTTTCCCTAGAGCTGCAGTGTCAGGGCAGCTGGGGGTGCTGCTGGCTGTTATGGGACTTTGGGGAAACATCTCGTTGGGACCCCACCAACCTGATATGCTGCTTTCTGAATCTGGGAGAACGTAGCTGTGCACTGACACTAGGAGAAGAGCCTCAGTGCAGCAGTTTGCATCTGTGTTCCAAAACCACGTGAGAAAGCAGACCTCCTCACAGGAGGACGTGAGGCTTTTGGCAGGACGTCAGCTGAGAGCTCCTGGCTGCCGAGCTTTTTCTGCACCCACACCTGGGCACTCTCAATTAAAAGCCTCGGTGCTCACAGACCTTCAGAGAAGACAAATGCTGCTTCAGGGCCTTGATGCTCGTGGTACAGGTTGGTATCTCAGCTGGAGGTTGTTCAGGGGCTCCAGGACAAGGTCTGTTGTTAGCCCAGGGCCATAGCTGCTCACATAACTCACTGAGTTCACTGCAGAGCTGAAACGAGGCGTGAGATACCCAAAGTGACCTGAAATGATTAACACCGTGTTGGCGCTTTATACTGCCAACCTTGCTGTATGACGCAGTGCTGCTCAGCCCCCACCATCTGCTATAAATAGCACCTCAGGATGCATTAGCTGGAACTGCTGCTACGTGTTCGGATGCATCCTCATCAGAAATGCCCCCAGTTCTCAGCTGGGCAGGCAGAATGTCATCGTTTCACAATGGCCAACACGGTACATGGCAAGAATTTCAAGTCTGCGTGCCCAAGCTGCCCCAGTAAGATCTGCAGTGCAGCTGTCTGCTGAGCTACACGCACCCCTATTCCATGCTTCTCCTAGCCCGTGGCTGTCAGTGCAGAGGTTTGGACCTCACTGCAAGTGAATCAAATGCTGGAAATAGAACCCTGATGGAGTGAGACCACGTGCTGAGTCAGAGGCTGCAGGAGATTGCAACATTAGGAAGCAAGCTCTCTGCTTATGCGTGTCTGGGATGAGTAATCCTCGAAGCTGACTCCGAGGGAACTATAGCAACTCATCCTAAATGTAAAGCTCCCTGCTAGGAGAACGCTTTAGTAACCATATGTTGCACGCTGCTCTGAGCCGAGAGCTGAGCATCTCTGCTCCAGGGACTGTCTGCCACGGCTGTGTGCAAGGCTAAAATCGGTGCAGTGCTGCATGAATTGTTAGCTGGGGGTGGTGAGTGCTTCCATGCCCGGCTTCTAGCAAGTTGCCACCATTTTAGTACAAGTTCAGGGCTTCCTGTAACAGGAGACAATAAACCTGGTAGGGGAGAGCCAGAAAAGCAACAAACCTGTGATGTTAGGTCTGTCTGAAAGCCAGTAAAGCACCACGGGCTGTTATTGATTTTGATACGCTGCCTGGAGCTCGCTGCTTAGAGCAAACGACAGCGTTTGCCCAAGTGGTAAACTGTTGAAGCAGTGTCTGAGAAGTCCTGGCTGGCTTCTATTGCAGACTGGGGCACGGAGGAAGGTCTGAGGAACAGCTGAGAAAGCAAACAACCAGACGAAGGACTCACATGAGGTCAGTGCTGGCAGGCTGAACAAGCCAAAGCTTGGTTTTTGCTTGTCTTACATAAATATATATATATATCTTTTTCCTGGAAACATAGTGCAAGGCCAAAGGACGCAGTGCAGGATAAGGGCTAGTTAACCTGGCACACTGTTAGCAGTTCTTGATGCTTTGCTCTTTACTTGCCTTTGGATTCCAATGACATGCTATAGATGAGATTTCTGTAAACAAACGCCTTTCCAGGGTTCTCATGATGACAAAGTGATTTGGCCACATCCTTAGTCAGATGATGAGAATTTATTGCGCATTCTGTGCCTTTACAAATAAAGGCACAGATTAGGAAAACATATGCCTATCAATTAGTTAAATTGTTAGGCTCGTTATTCATTTACATGGCATTTTTAGGGCTTACAATGTGACTAATACTTTAATGAGGAGTTTTCTTGAAGACATCCAAAGCAATTGGAGGAGAAAATGCCCTAAAGGCTTGCGTAATGTAGGAGTGAGCTGTCTGTGCCTCCCAAACCAAGAACATGCTCTCATTTATATTTTTATATATATATATGTGTGTGTGTGTGTGTGTGTGTGTGACTTGTTTAAGAGAATAACACTCGTTTCTAACAGTGACTGGTCAGAAACCAAATCCCAGCCCCATCTGTTGGCTCTCTCAACAGAAGAACTCAATGTGTTTCAAATCATGAGCAAGCACCATCACAGGCTGGTGCCGCATCCAATTGATCAGTGGGACAATGATAGCTCTGCAGTGCCATCTGCTATTGACGGGAGCTAGAGCTGCGCGGGGCTCAAGGAGGCAAAGCTGCCTTGGTTTGGCTCCATGCGTCTCCTGAACACCCGCACACTTCTCAGGCAGAGCTGCCCGGGCTTCATCTGAGCATCCCAGCCAGAGCTTCCCAGGTAAGGTTTCCTCATCCACTGAGAAGTGCCTTTGCTGCACAGCAGCTCCTTGCCTTCTGCAGCACCAAGCGTCCGCTGAGGCAAGCAGCCAGCGCTGTCGCTGTCCTTTTCTCGGCCGATCCTAATTTTAAGGGTAACAAAAGAGATCTCCAACGGCTTTCGGTAGGGCGGCAGAAAGCAAACCTTGAATTTGGCTTAGAAAACAGACGTGGAAATGAGTGATGAAATAATATTTGGTATTGTAAAATTGTTTGAAGAGAGAGAGACGTATTTTAAGAAACGGCCTTGAAAAGGCAAGTCTTCCAGCCAGGAAGAGGTGTCTCCCAATGAGACCACTTGGGCACGCTGCTGTTCAATGCACCTAAACCAAAACGATTTTAACGAGTTCCACATTGCTGCAAGTGACACTGAATATGTTCTAAAAACAGCTTCTCCAAGTCCAAGGTGTATGGTTTTTGTGTTTGGACACGGCTGTGAAATAAAAATAGCCTTCAGAATCTGGCTGATTTAAAACTTTATAGAAGACAATAAACACATGTAATGAAAACTTGCATAGCAGTCTATAGATTTTGCATTCCCAAGCAGGTAACACAGTGGAGAAAAGCTCTACCAATGTAGGAGGAGGATGGCAGGGGTGGTGGACATCATCCATGCTCGACTTACGCTGGCTGTCCTGTCCACTAAACCCCAGAGGATGCTCTCTGTCTTCACAAGAGCCGTTCCCAGCTGAGGTCTGAGGACGCCTCAGCAGGTGCCTTACGGATTGCTTTTTGGGAACTGCACCGCCCAGCCAACTTTCCATTCTGAGGGCTTCTGCAGGAATAGTGCAGAGTGAGCTGTTCCAAAAAGCTGGGGATTTGTGAGGGGAAGAAGCGGGGCTACGTTAGCTGGCAGCTGTTTCCCTTTTCATTAAGGAACGCTTCCCATGCTGCTGGTCGCCATCGGCTTTTAGGCAGTTTAAGTTGGTTATTTTGGAAGGACTAAAGTTCAGTTGTAAACAGTATTCTGTACTCAGAGCAAACGATGAGGAGCACGCTGTCTTCCAGCAGGATTTATGGCCTTCCTTTTTTTCAGCGGATGGAAAGTAATTCCTGGCTTCGGAGCTGTTTAAAAGCTTTCAGGTTACTATATAAAGCCTGAGCAAAACACAAACAAAATCTCCCCACAGATATTGGTGTGGAACGAAAGCTGCAAACTGGGGAAGACAGGCCTTAACCAGACCCTTTAAAAACTGCTGGGGTTAAGTATGTATTTATTCCTTCCTTATTTAGAGACCTTTCGTATCCACGTTGAGACAAGTCTGTGCTTCCAATACCAATCTTTTGGGGTCGCCCAGTCAGCATCTCGGTGTGGATGTGACAGCAGGGTTGGGGCCGTCGCGCTGGTGACGGGAAGCAGTTTGTGCAGGGCTGAGCCAAGGAACCTTTTGCCTCAGCCCGCTGTGCCCCCGTTCCCACCGTGTTACCCCTGCTATCAGCTGTGCCACCGGGGGGAGGTATCTTTTCCCCGCGTTACATCCTTGCTGCGCATCTCTGAGTTGGAACGCGGAGCCAATTAAAAAAAATAAACCCGGGGAAAAAAAAAAAACACCACCACCGCAATCGTCTTTCCTCCGAGCCAGGCGCGGCCCGGCCCCGTTGCAGCCTCCCGGCCCCGCTCCGAGCCCTGCCGCCCCCCGGGGGCACCGCGGCGGGGGGGCCCAGGCCCGCGCTCCCCGCAGCCCCGCTGCCCGGCGGCGAGTGCTCCGCAGCCCAGCGAGAGTTAACGCCGGAGCCGCCTCTCCATTGGCGGCCGGCGCAGCGGCTGCGGAGCCCGCGCTTATAACGGGCGCACGGGGCGGCCGCAGCCCCTCCGCCGGCACCGCGGCTCGGCTCCATGCCGCGGCGGCCGGCATGCCCCGCCTGCTGCCGGCCCTGCTCGCCCTGCTCTGCTTCGGGCCGCCGCCGCCCGCCCCGAGGGCTCCGCTCGCCGAGGCCGCGGCGGAGCCGGAGCCGGAGCCGGAGGAGCCGTGGTGCCCCTACAAGGTGCGGGCCGAGGGCTCGGCGAGCGGGCGGCTGTGCTTCCGCAGACCGGCCCTCGGCTTCCAGTGCGCGGCGCGGGCCTGCCGCGCCCACCGCTCCCCGGGCGGCGCGCTGGTGGCCAACGTGCTGCGCAACGGCAGCGTGCTGCTGCAGTGGGCGCCGCCGCGCCCCGGCGCCGGCCTGCGCGGCTTCGCGCTCAACTGCTCCTGGGACGGCACCTACACGCGCTTCCCCTGCGACAGCGTGGAGCTGGGCGCCGCCTGCCGCGACTACCTGCTGCCCGAGGCGCACGGCAGCGTGCGCTACCGCCTCTGCCTGCAGCCCCGCTACGCGCCGCCGCGCCCCGCGCCGCCCGCCCACTGCGTGGAGTTCCGCGTGGAGCCGGCCGCCATGCGGGACATCGTCGTAGCCATGACGGCCGTGGGGGGCTCCATCTGCGTCATGCTCGTCTTCATCTGCCTGCTGGTGGCCTACATCACCGAGAACCTGATGAGCCCCGCCGCGCCGCGCCGCGCCTAGCGCCGCCCGCCCCCTGAGCGGCCGCTGCGTCAGGCTGGGGGTTCCGTGCGCGTTCGGAGCGGGTTCGCTCGGGGCGTCGTTGCGAGCTTCGGTTGGCTTGGGTTCGTCTTTTCCAGACTTCCGGGAGTTGGGGTGGTTTGATTTGATTTGATTTTTTGTATATTTGGAGCTCTTTTTCCGTAGGGCGGCTTTTCAGCTGGAGCCATACTCGGTTTCTGAACTCGTAGGGTCTCAGTGGATTAAAAACGAATCGTGGCAAAAATCCACAAGTGCCGGGAAATTTTCCATTTTAGAAGCAAGCGACAGATCCCACAGAGGGGCCTGTGCAGAAGGACACTTAAGAGCGTGCTTACTTTAAGCCCGTGCTTAAGTCTCCTTGCTCTAGATGGGTTGGACTCGGTCCTTCTGGGTCCCTTCCAGCTCGGGGTATTCTCTGATTCTGCGAGCTGTCCCACTCTACAAGAATGACTAAAAAGACACCATTTCTAGGAAAATCCCACCTCACTGCAAAGCGTGAACTGATCTTAACTTAGGAAATGAACACCGTCCCTGCTCCCTGAGCTCCCCCCGCCTCTCTTGATGTTAGGAATGCTGTGTGGAGCTGCACTAAGGTAAATCCACCCGGAACACAGAACTCACTGACGTTGTAGCCGAGTGTTTGGAGCGTAGGAACACTCCTCGTTAACTGCTCACTCAATGCTGTAGTCAATAAGGTTTTAGCCATATTCGAGTATTAATTCTCTTGTGCCTTAGTGTTGAGATTTTGTCCCATTTCGGTGTATCTGTCCCCGTAGCCTTCAGACAGCTCTCGTCTCAAACTGCTGTGTTGTTTTGTTTTTGAAAGCAAACTTTGCTGCTCATTACTTGAACTTTAGTGTATACCTGCAATAGTCCGTTACCATCTGAGAGCTGCTGCGTGTAGTTTTTATTCAGTTTCTATATACTCGACTGCTGTGGTAGAAGATGACTTTGTATCACGTAAACATACCGAAAGCAAAAGTAGAAAAACCTCATCTCCTGCGATGGGGCATTGCTATGAGCATACTTCGGCTTCCTGTGTGATCTGTTTGTGTCAATGTTCATCGCTGCTCAATAACCCATGGGCTTTTCTTTAGTGGAGTAGTTTGCCAAGTATAAACTTGCTGTTAGAGAGTGAATATAGGAAGTATATGCAATCCCGAATACAATGCAGTGTTTGTACTGACCGTCATCCCTCCAGTAACGTGAGAGCGGTTCGGAGGCTGCAGGTCTGTGTTTGAGCAGGCAGAAATTCCTGTGTGTCATTTCTGCTTCGTTTGCTTTCTCGCACGCGGCTGAGATTTAACGCTGCTCTCTGCTCGTTTGCCGATGTATCTGATGGAAGCAGCCTGACCATATCTGGGGTGGCAGTAACGGAAGGACAGCGTCTTTCATCGTCACCGAAGGACGATGTCGTATTTATTTACTTTTGTCCCTAAGGAAATTGACTGCTCAAAGACGAGGCAATCACATTTTAAGAACATTAAGACTAATTGCATCTAGTGGTTTAGCTCAGTGAATTTAAACACAGAGTGAATTGGGCTCTAAGGTCTCAGGTCAGTCTCTTCTGTAGCCAGTTCTGCACAGGACTGCCAGAGCGGCACTGATTTTGTACATCACTGTCAGCCAGCATTACTGTGTTGGTCTTCATTTGTTGTGAACTGCCAGATGTGAAAATTAACTGTACAACTAACGAGCTTTGTACCACGTTGGCATTGACCTTAATAAATTAAGAGAATAATGAAATGAAAAAAAAAAAAATCACATTTCACGGTTCGAGAATTATTTTACTCACCAAGTGAACAAACCTGGTTGTAATGATACCTACTGTAAAATGATAACGTGATTGGGAAATTGAAAATAGTTATTCTCTTAATACTCGATTTCTGTTTCCTGGAGGTTTAGACTGGAGGATCATGGGATGATTCGGGTTAGAAGGGATCCCTGGAGGCCATCTAGTTCAACCTGCTGTTCGAAGTCGTGCATGAAAACTCACTGAGTGAAAAATCCTTCCATCACGGCAGCCAGGTGTCTTTGTTTCTGAGTGTGAGTGATCTCTGTTCGACCTTTGAACGAGCTGCCCTTATCTCCCAAATCCCTCTTTGTTTGCCAGTTCAAGCTACGTCATTTTTTGTGCAGCCAAGCACTGTTCATCGCGGTAATGCTGAGGCAAGGAAACAGAGCACCACGTTTAATTTATGGATTTGTGTGTGTCTGTTTTCTCTAAGACATCTCCCGGTTACTGATAGGATGCGGTTACCTGCTAAAGCAGCACCTTTTGTATCTCCTCCCGAGAAGTTATTAGTAGTCATCTCACATCTTGATGCATCTGCCTCTGTGGATTGCATTGCGACAGCGTGCTGGGCAGAGGGTAGACAAGCAAGTGCAAAAGATGTAGAACAAGAATGTAAATCCTGCTGGAGGAAATTCTGTAATTCTCTAAAGGATTATTTTTATCAATGTTTTTCTCCCCGTGCGTTATAGATGGGTTATGGGCAACAATATCTCACAGCTTCTCTTTCATTTTCAGTGGATTAAGGTTTAATTGGACACTTCTTGGTGTCTGGAACAGATAATCAGAGTATTCCCTATTTCATTTTATGTGACACTAAGTGAAATGTCTGCCAACTCATTAATAACTGGTGTTTTTTTTTTTTAACTCTGTCATGAGCGTATAAATTTCTTGTCGGCAATAATGAGAAGGATTACATGTATATAGACTTGAAATTAATTTGCCTTCAACGAGCCTTCTTTGATTGCACAGTTAAAGCAAGCTTTGTCCAGTACTTGCAGCAATTCCCAAAGCATGCAGAGTATCACAAGGAGTTGTAATCAATGCTGGCCTGTCCAGGCAGCTGTAGAGAAGTGGCAGTATGCTGATTTATAGCTGCCATGGAGCTGCCTCTTACATCCCCAGCGCTCTAGGAAAACGTGGAGATAACTTCTAAGGCAAACACACAGTCTCTATTATTACTATACAAGGACTTGGGCATTAAAAATACATGCGGTACTTTCCTAGGCGGTATTTTATTGTGTTTATCTGGTAATTTCCAGTACAGCTATCAGGCTATCTCCATTTGAGCAGGATTTAAAATGGAAGGTTAATATGCTTGTTAACAGGCTTTTTTTTTTTTTTTTCTTTCTCTTTTCCCCCTTTCTTGTCCTGTGCTAAATGTGAGGAAAACAGCTGCTTAAATGTAAGCTGCTCAAGCTCAGCCTGACCCCAGCTTTGAATCTACAGGAGGAAGAAGTCCGAGCCTCGGGCAAAGAATCTCTCTTTAATTCCACTAGGGTACTTTTTGTGGTACATAAAAGGGGCGAGCTGCTTGGTTTTGTTTGGAGGTGCAAGTGAAAGCTGGTGTTTTGCTTCCATGGAGGCTCAGAGTTGAAGACTTATCAGACTGCAGATTGCTGCTCTGTTTTGCTGGTTGGAAGGCTAAAACGAGCAGGCTGAAAAAAAGGAAACGTGACAGATAACAGGTAACTGTATCACGTTCCTGTTAAGGGCTTAGTACTATAGCAGTGGTGTTTGGGTGTGTTTTCTTGGAGACAGACTGAGCAAATGGAGCCTGGCTGGCATTGCTTTCAGCAGTACCAGCTTGAGGGCCATCCAACACTCCAAGCATTGAAGGAAGGGTGTACAAGTAACGCAGGTTTAGCTTCCTTCAACGAAAGGTTTTTCTGGGGAAGTTGTGAAGAGAGAGAGAGGAAAAAAGGTTTTGGTGGGAAGTGCTGCGTGGAGAAGGGCTTCACCTCAGGCGCTGCGCTGAGGCGGGGGGTGCTGAGGGAAAAGGGCGGGAAAGGGCTGAGGGGACAGAGGGGGCGGTTCAGGCGGGAAACGCCGGGGAGAAGCGGGAAGCGCGAAGAAGGGGGGAAGCTTGCGCAGTGCTGAGGGGACAGCGGCCCGCTGCGTGCGGGATCTGCGTCCCACGGCCCAGCTCCTGGAATCCAACGCAACATCGGGCTGCCACCTAGTGCTGGGAAAGAAACAAGCCCGAAGCCTCTGCTTTTCAGGAAAAAAAAAAAAAAGGAAAAAAAGTGATAGCTTGAATCGCCCTCTGAATAATAGAGTGTAGAATGGAGAATCAGCATAGGAGCAACTTTGTCTATTTTCCCCCTTTTTTTTTTTTTTTAAAGAGAGATTTGAAGTTAATTACAAATAAGACCAGTTGACATGATGGGACCTCAACATCCTAAACACATTTGTCTATCCCACTCGGAAAAGCTCTTGTGAGCCTGTTTTCAAGGCCATAAAGGTTCACACTTGGAAACTGGGGAAACAGCAGTGCCATAGCTGCCACTCACGAGCCCGCATGTTTGTGCAAAGCTGGAATCAGAGCGAAAGAAAAGGAAGAGACGTTACACAGAGAAACTCAATGCTGGGAATTACGCTGTTGACTCACGCGCAGTCCTTCCTAATTCGCGTTTTGCCAGCCCTGTGCGCAGCCGGACTGCAGCCCCCCTCCCCCCTCCATGGCGGGCAACGCTCTACCACCACCCACCGCCCACCGCCCCTCTCTATGGTACTGGCGACGCTCTGGCACCGCCCACCGGCCCTCTCTATGGTACTGGCGGCGCTCTGGCACAGCACTCCGCCCCGCCCCTCTCTATGATACGTGAGGTGCCGCCCCCTGACGCCCGCTGCGCGGTTGGCCGCGGCGGTGCGGCGCTGCCCTGCTGACACGTCCCGGCCCCGCCCGCCGCCGTGCCGCGGCCGCCATTTTGTGCGAGCCGCCGGCGGGGTAGCGCAGGCTTGGGAGCCGCGGGGAACGAGCTGGGCTCTTCCCTGTGCCGCCATGCCTTCCTCGCCGCTGCGTGTGGCCGTGGTGTGCTCGAGCAACCAGAACCGCAGCATGGAGGCGCACAATATCCTCAGGTAACCAGGGCCCGCACGAACGCCTCCTTCAGGCCGGGGGCGGTGAGGCCTGGCTCGGCCTGGCCTGTCGCTGGGCCCCGCCGCCAGCCTCCTGGGCCCTGTCGGCCGCCTTCTATCGCGGGTTACCCCTCGGCACCGCATCAGGGCCTTTGATCGGGGGCATCGGGACCTTCCTCAGGCTCGAGTGTGCTCTGGGGACAGCGGGGAGCTGGCTGCGGCCTAAGGCTGCGCTCAGACCCCGCGTCAGACCCCTCTGGCCCACAGCCGGGGGTCTCCGTTCCTGTTTGTATCTTCCTTCCTCCGGCCCCAGCTCCAGGCGGGTTCGCTGGAGCAGCCCCAGCGATGGGGCCCGCACCTGCCAGCGGATCGTCGGACCCAGTGCTGCCGAACATGAGCTGGTGCAATGGACGGGCACAGAACAGCTTCTGTATCTCGGCATCGTGAAGCTTAATTGCATTTCCCCTCCCCCTATACTAGTGAAGTTTGGAGCTGCGGTAGATACTGAAAGGAAGCGTTTACCCTTTACGGAAAAACTGCGTGAAGTATTTGATTCAGAGGGATAGACGTCTGAAATAGTGAGAGTTCGTTTATTTGGCACGAAGAGGACTTTCAGGTTGGCTGAGTTCAGAAGGGGAGATGGGAGGCAGTGATGACGGGTGGGTGGACCGACAGGAGAGACCTGATCTGCCAGAAGCTGTGTTCCTGAACCTTCCCTGTGCAACGCAGGGACTTGATAAAGGCTTTTTTTTCTTCATTAAAGTTATGCAAAGTTAGCATTACTAGCACAGTCACTCAAGCAACAAAGTGTAAATTGTGCGGTATGTTTAGAACCATGAAAGGAATAAATAATGGAAATACCTGGTCTGACAGCCATCTTACTGTGAGCGTATGATGCTGTTAGTGCATATGCTTGCATCAGATGTTACTTGAAGCAGTTCAGTGAAAACACAACATGACCAGTACGTGCTTTGAGGAGTAATGGGGAAGGAGTGCTGTTTTTTTCTGATGATTATCTGCTAACTATATTGTCTGAACTGAATATGAACCAAAAACTGAGTTCTCAAGGTGCAGGAGAGTTAATTTTTAATATCTGTCCTTTTTATTCCTCTCTGTTATTGCGGAAGAAATAAGTCCCTTCCATTGTGACTGATGTTCTTCTGGCAAATACTGCAGGGAAATGCTTTTGGGAAGCATCTTCTCCCTTAAGATTTCAATTAGGAAAAATAAAGTGTTGTTTTGTAGAGCCTTGTGAGGAGGAACATCTCATGTAATTAGGATTAGCAAGAAAGGCATAAAGGGCAAAACAGCCGAACTGCTGACGCTGTTCTAAAGAAACAGTCCCTGCAATGAGAATAGTCATTTGCCTTTAAACCTCAGAAAAAAGTTTGCATTGGCTCCAAGTCAGTCTCTTGTATGTAAGTCAGTCTCTCAATCTTGCTGTATGTCGCACTGCACTTCTGAGAAAGCACATGACTAAAAGCGGAAGAACAGTCGGGAAGAACATTTAAAACAAAGGAAGTTGGTTATTGTAACTTCAAGGTAATTTGTGAAGGAATTGTTAAACTCTAAAGAACACAAATACAACAGAACCACGGGTGACTGAAAACAAAGTCTGAAGTCCAGCCTTCGGTGTTGGAACATCTACGTCAGCGTTCATAAACAGGGTGCTGCAGTGGGTGGCCCATGGTCTTACAGAACAATTCTACGTATTCTTTTTTTTGAAAATACTTATGCTAGGAAACATAATAAAAAGAAAATATTTTTTGAGGTGTTCATCGTGTTAGATAAGTCTGACATACAACATTTCAAACATCTAGAAGGCTTTGGAAGTAACTTCTCTAGTCTGTGCCGTGTATTCATGAACTACATGTTTTCTCGAAGTCAAATTTTTCAGGTAAAAGTTACCTGAGTAATTGTGCTTATTCCAGTATTCAATGGGTAGAGAAAAATATGTAATATCTAAGTGTAAGGCAAGCTTGTTTTACTTTCCAGTGAGGCCTACCTAATGCTTACTAAAACATGAACCTACCCAGTTGGCCCTTCCTTTTAAGACAAAAATAATCTTACAGAAATGTGTGAACATCCTGCTGCTCTCTCGTTGGCTTCAACAAAACCCATACAATTACGCTACATGCTTTGTACACGTCAGCAGCTGAACTTGGTTCTTTCTATTTTTTAACTTACCATATAATAAGAATTGCTTTTTTTTTTTTTTTTTGGTGATGCGTATAAATGTATTGTCCTCTTAAGCTGCAGCAGTTCATCCCAGAGGGATTTGCCATCTCTCTGCTTTCTCAACTTGAATTTCACGTTCATCCTTACCCTACTCAGTATCTCTCTACTACTGCTTGTGCCTCTGGAGGACAAATGTCTTCATGAATCTTTGTCACGCTGAATAATCTACCAGTTTCTGGGGTTATCTTGGTTCAGCACAAGTTCCCATTTGATTGGTAGTGTGCTTCCTTTTTTTTTTTTTTAATACTTACCAGTTTTTAAACATTTTGTTACCGTTCTAATCTTTCAACAGATGTCTTTAAAGATTGTCAGTACAACTACCATCACCACTGGTTTGTGTTGAGACATTAAAACAGAGATAAGAGGCAAGACAGTAAGGACTATGCAGGGAGATGGAGTCCTTCCTTAAAAGCTGTCAGGCTGGATGTCAGTGTGTAACTGGTCCCTAGTTCAGATCTTATTTATCCTGTGTGTTTTGCTTTTACAGATATGTCTTGTGCTTGACTGTTTTCCCCCACAGAATGCACAGGCTTCCGCCGTGATTCTCCTTGTAACACCGAAGAGGAAGGTGGAAGGGTTACACTTAGCAGCAGGCCTTGTTACACAGCTTCTGCATTTCCATTTATGTATATTTGGGTGTATGCAGCTGGCCTTGGAAAGGAAATTACAGTTTCAGGCTCCTCAGTGTATAGCAGGTGCTCCAGTAGCTTTGTAGTTGCGGGGTTTTATGGCATAGGTATCCTGTCTCTGCCTCCATGCTTCAGTTTCTCTGTGTTATTACTTCTGATAATAGAAACTGGTAGGACATTTGTATGCACTTAGGTTATGAATATGCTCTTCTTTGTTTTAGGAAACTAAGTGCCATAAGAACCTAGATATTTCATATTCACATCTCACAGTGGCAGAAAGCTCTTACAAATTGCAACCCGGGTAGCCCAAACTTTAAATTTAATGTTAATGATATGATTTATAGTTCAGCGTTGGCTAGGTAAAAGAGCTTGAGTTACACCCTTACAGTTGAGTAAGGTAGGTCAGTCATAGCTTCTTTACTGATATCTGTCAGCAGCTAAGTGCTGCCAAACGGGTATTGAAATTTGTGTCATTTAATTTAAGGAATCTTAAATTGCCTCGTTAAATCCTTCAGAAGGAGGAAGCTCTTTAACATAGCACTTTCATTTGTCAGCTTATCACTGATCAGTAAAGGATGTGTTGCAGTACAGCAAGTTGTTAATGTTTTCAAGATTTTTGTAATCAAAATCAATTAACAGTGCTTTCATTCCTGCTGTGTAATTGTGTGATTTTTTTTTTTCTTAATTGCTTGAATGGCGTAAGGTGTTTTTGAAGTGATTTGGGAGGAGGACACTTGCTAATTATTCTCCTTCTGGTAAAGCTGAAGAAGTTCATTATCTTTCATTTTTTTTCTGAATAGTTTTGCTAGACCAAAAACAAATGCTAGATGTACCTTGCCTCGTAGAAAGTAATCATTGTTAAAAGTCTGAGCAACATAAGAATAAATACTTGATGATTCACTGAACTAGATCTGTCCAGCTGCTCAACAAAAGCAGGCTGTTGAGTAATGTGTTAGTGCAGGCAGTGTCATCGTGTCCCCCCTCCCCCTTTGTTGCAAGAAGTATGTTGAAACACTTTCAGAATATTTCATAATAGTACACTTAATGCGTAACTAATGGAAGAGCTGTACACTGGCAAATGCCAATGTCATAGCGTGGAATTATTCCAGGTGAGGTGTGCATTCCAGCTCCTCAAGCACCTTTCCGTGTGCATTGAGCTGCACGTTTTAGATGCTTGAAACTGCAGTGAAGATTTGTTTTGATTGAAAAGAGGTGATCTGAACTTCAGGAGCGCTCCTTACAGTTGGAGACAAACTTCTTAATGTGCGTGACCGAAGTGGACCTATTTCAGAGCTTAATAGTAAAGGAAAAATTCAGTTAGGAGGAAAGAAGACTACAGATTTCCTAATTTGTTTAACACTTCGTTCTGTCTGTTCGGTTTCTGATACTTCACTGAAGTTGCAGGTGTAATCCTTGAAATGCCTCAGGTTTAGCCATGGTCTTGACCTGTTTTAGAAGTCTAAAGCCAAGTGTTTCAGCCTTCTGGCCAGTCGTGACAGTGTTCTGCCATGTAATTTTCTCCATTAGACCATATAGAGCAACCTCCTCTGGATTAGCAAAAAAAATAGATTGTAGTGCTGCTCAATATTAACGAAGGATTCGTTGAAGTTCAGTTAAATGTATTTAGGATAATTGGAGGAAAAAAGCCCCACAATATTATGGCATTAGCTCCAAGACAGGCAGATTCCTGGCTCTTTTTGTTAAATTATAATTATTAAACTTGTAGTTCTTCATAGGAATGGAATGAAACTATTCCTGGCTTAGCCAAAGGTGCTAGGTACAAGCCAGCAGAATAAGTGTTCCACTTTTGTAAAGGGAATTATGCAGTGTGTTTTTCAGTCAGCTTTGGAGAGGCATCAGATAATTGGCTTCCTACAAGCATTTGGGTAATTATAATAGAGGTTTGGCAAAATAGCGAGGGAAATACAATAGCTAACTCAGCAACTTTAGCAGAGTAGGTAAATATTGAGCATTTGCTAATGTTTATTTCTTGTTGCCCAAGAACGAATAGAGAACTCATGTCTTGCTAATATAAAGTATCTGAAAGCACATACAAAAATGTGTCTGAAACACTGTATACAATAATTCTAAGAAAAAAATACTCTAAAATGTAGTCACTGTTTTAGAAATGGTGTGCGAGTCTCGACTGTAACTGCAAGGAAATGCACGCTTTGGGTCTCTTCCCCAAGATTTTCCAATAACAAAAAAGAACTTTCTTAAACAAGACTTGTGTGTTGAGTCTCATGATGTAGATAACATCCTCTAGTAAAGTAGAAGAACACTGTCTGGAAAAACAAACTTGCGGATAGAATGGAAGTAAATAAATAACCAAAAAGTCATTTTAGAAACCCTGTCTACCTCTTTTTTTTTTTCTTTCATTGGTTATTGATTTTTCTCCTTTCAAGAACCGATGAATTTTTGCACTGATTCTGTGCTGTGTTGGTGGAATGTACATGGATCCCATTCCCCAGCTCTAAAACGAATCAGCAGGTTAGAGGGAAAATGTCCATGAGTTGGGAGTTCATTTCCTTAACACTAAGGCAGTACACCTCAATCCAATGCAAATCATCTTCCTCCGTGTTTGGCTGATGAAGTTCTGAAAGAGAATCAAAGAGCTGGTTGTTAGGGTAGGTCTGTCTGGGAATGGCTGACTTCTCTATTAGCTGAATCGCAGATCTTTCAGAGAATGGTTGGTAACCTCTCAGAGCTGAGTTTTAGCTGGGTTTACTTGGCTTTGTTAAAAATCTTCAATTGTACGAGGGTTCTGTTCCTTCTGGCACTTCTTTAGGAGTGTTCTTTTTCTTTTTTTTTGTGATGGTCCATGGCCCAGTCTCTCTGTATCTCTGTTTTAATGTATGTTTTTTGAGGCGAGGAAAAGAGAAAATAAAACTTAGAAATAATTGAGTTGTTCCTCCTAGCATTTTTTTGACAAAGATAGGTTTCAGAAAACAGTCTGTGTTGTTAGTTACCTTAAATTCTGTTGACAGACATATGAGGTGATACTGAGATGGTTTTTTCATGTGTGTGTGTGGAGTGCCTCTCTTCAGACTTCTGCCCGCTCCTCCTACTGTGTTGTAAATCTAAGAACACTGTAACCATAGTTGTAAATGTTGAAATATGTTTGGACTGTTGGTTGTACTTCAGTTGACTGTACTTTAGTGTTTAAAATCCATCCAGTCTAATTACTGTTTCCTCCCCTCCCTCACTGTCTTTCAGCAAACGAGGATTCAGCGTCCGATCCTTTGGAACAGGGACTCACGTGAAACTGCCAGGACCAGCCCCGGACAAGCCAAATGTTTATGATTTCAAAACAACATATGATCAGATGTACAATGATCTGCTTAGGAAAGACAAAGAACTGTATCCCTATGGCATGGCCTTTAAAAAAAAAAAAAAAAAATCCAATATGGTTCTCCTCAAAAGGTGTAATTCATTATTTGGCATTATGCATTAGGAATATATAGTTTCTTAACTGACAAGCTTAAACTTCTAAATTGAGTTACGATGTGCTCATTCAGAACGCTCTTTTGTAGCTTGTTAACATGTTTACCTCTTGAAGGAAAGCGCACTAATCCTGTCACAGGTTGTCCATTACCTCCACAGCACTGTGGATCGTACTTTCCCAGTGCAAAGACTGTTCCTGATAACGGTCATGCCAAGAGCTGCCACCTGAAGATTAAAATAGTATTTAGTTCAGACAAACTGACAGGTAAGGCTTACAGTATACTTTCTCTGGGAGAGAAGATACTTTTCATTAAAGAACTCACTCTTCTCAACAAGAGCTTCTTGTTACTTGGTATGATCTATGCACCAAAAAATTCCTACAGTATATTTTAAAACTGGACATAGGAAAGCACAGTAACATACTTAATCCTGGGGAGCAGAGGTGATTCAGGGTATGCACACTGCTTAGCTTGATGTCATTCGTGATTCTGCTTGATTTTAAAACATATTTAATTTTTTTTAAGAAGGAAGCCCATGTAATTATTTTGCAAAATCGGGACACTTGTTCTAGGTACTCTTTTTTTTTTTTTTCTCAGCAAGGGAGCTAGTTTTTTTTATTATTATTTTTAAATGTGAGAGAGGTAACTTACCCGAGAAAGACTATCCAATACACACTGAATTTCTGCTGAAAAGATGAGACCTTCAAAGATCCCTGTTAAAAAAAGGCTGGGCTGTTGGGTAAAGCTGTACAGCACAGTGAGTACTGTTTATATATTGGAATATCTTTCTCCATAGTGTTCCTCACAAATGATGCCCCTTGCAGGGGTATTGGTTCTCTAATAGTTAGTGGCTCTTTTCTTCAAAAAATACTTACAGGTCATTTTTTTTCAAAAAAAAACCCAATAAGTTTTAAATGGAGGACATAGTCTTAGTGCATCACGTGTATAATATGCAATTTTTTGTATTCCTCTGCTGATACAAGGAAAATCTTGCAAACTCATCTTACTGAGGTACGCCATATCTTGATTAAAAATGAATTGCTTCAAAAGAAAATTACTTGAATTGAGCCATAATTTTTACCAGCACCTTATTGCATTCTTTGCTGCTGCTGTACTGAATATCTGAATCTGGCATTAAGTCTCCTCCATTCAGCGTATTTTGGAATTGCCATGTTTGTTCTGCTCCATGCTGGAGATGATAATGTGTTCCCCAAATGCATTTGCAGTGTTACAGTTAAATCTTATCTGAAGAGAAAAGGAAGCAAGTTTAAACAACAGCCATTGCAAGAGAAAGAGGGCAAAAACAATTGCCTCTACATCTTTGGATGTTTCTCAGATCATATAAATCTTTCAGCGTGAAGACTGTCAGTGCAGGAAGCAAGTGCATTTCCAAAAATGGGTTTTGAGGAGGGTAAAGACTTGAGCAATAACCCAGGCTAGGCACACTCTTGTCATAGAGCTGTGGAGTAGTTTTTTGTGAAAGTCTCATGTGGGTTCTCGGTTAAGGCAGATTTTTGTTAGCATTGGCTCATAGAGATGAGAAGCATGCACACGTTGCCTGCAGTAGGTGGGGAGGGCCTGCTTTTCTGAAGGGCTTGGGGTGTAGTCAATATGGGAAATTAATGTGTTGTTCCTAGGGTTTAGTTCATCCTGTTCCCCGGCCTGTCATGTGTTTTGAAATGGCTTGTCTTGGTGAGAACTGTCACCTTGTTCCCGTATTCCAGTGATGGGACACAAGAAATTTGAGTGCTCAGCATCCAGTGCTGCCTCGTCTAGGAGTGATTTCCTTCCTCCAGTTCTGTAGGCCAGCAGGGATCCGAAGGATTAAGGACACTAGATACTCAGTGTAATTGGAGGGAGTTGGCACGTTCCCTGTTGGCCAGCCAAGGAAGTGGCCCCTTGTTTCAGAAGGCTCTACTCTCAACCAGGAATGAGCTTCTGCAGTGCTGGACATCAGAGTGAGGTGAAAAAAAGTGTGTAAGAGTGAATAAAGATCACTGAAACTCTGCTTGAGGAAAGGAGGGAGAGCAGAACAGTCAAAAACATGCTGCAGAGAGTAAAAGTGCCTTCACTGCTGTTAATGAGTGAAATCTGGAGCACAAGCTTGCATACCTAGAAGGCAAGGCACATGCTGAATTTCAGAAACACAGGGATAAGGGATTAATGGAGCCGGGCATACGTGTTCAGTTGAGTAGGTGGTTACAATAAATATAAAATGGAAGTAGTCCAAAGCATTTGGAGATATGGTAGTTGAACCTTGCAGTTAAAGTAAGTATTCAGTTCTACCGGTGCATTTTTAGAACACTGGGTTTAAACTTCCTGTGCTCCGATAGAGGGCTGCAACAAAACTACTTAAAGCTGTTCTGAGTGTAGTTTTTGGATGCTTCTTAATACTCTTCTTTTTGGGAGAAGAGTGGATGCTTCTGCTACTAATCTGTAGGAGGTGTGACCAGTATCTGGAGTACCTGTGTAGGATTATGCATGGGTAGCGTTGTGCTGCATTGTTTTTGCTTGGACATCTCAAAGATAGGCCAGTGTGATTACTTGCCATTACAGCCACGTGAAGGGACTTCAGGACTTAATCCTTATTATATGATGGTGACTAGAAAGACAAAAGAAAAATGGAGGAAAATTGATGAGCCTTGCCATCAAGGGTGAGCAAGAAGGTGAAACTTCCCAAAAGCCAAAATAAACATGCAACAATTACTGCTTTTATATCTGGGGGTAGGAACTGTTCAAGTGGGAGCTTGACCAAAATGTGTGAGCAGCAGCTCCCAGGGTCTTTATCAGTATTAACTAACTCCATGATTGACTTTTTTTTCCCCTTTTTTCGATACTAAGAAGAGATATAGTTATTTCCAAGTATATATATTAACATTATTAGGGTTTCTAGGCAGCTTGCCCAGTGTGACCTGTTCCTCATTCCCATATTTTTGTTCTCCTCTTCTAATTTAACCAACTTCCTAACTGTAGATAGAATTGCAGTTCTGTCTCCGTTGTTATGCGATACCAAATCAGGTGGGGATTAAAAAAAAAAAAAAAGCAACAAGCCAAACACATACTTGGAAAACGTTTTGGGAAGTAAGGAGAAAAGCTGGTTTGGTGCATTTCAGTCAAAGATACAGGATTCTTTTCTGACCTGAACATTTAAAACTGTTAATATTACAGGTGAATGGAATGTAGTTTATCTCTGTGAACTCTATATCTTATCTGGATGGCCGTACAGTATTTTTTTTGCTATTGCTGATGCTGAGTTTTCTTTTGTTTATAGTGCCCTTCCCATTCATAACAAGTGGGAACAGTTTGTATTGTCATATACAAACTGCTTTGCCAGCAAATATTTGTAGCATTGTAGACTCCACTTAGCTGACCCTTAACCCTGGTTTATCCCACAGTCTTCCACATGCCTTACCCTATGCTGTCTTAACTGCTAAGGTGCACTGTGGTAGAACGTCAGTGGAGGAAAATGTGGGGGCTCTGAAGAAAGCACAGACAGTTCCAGAACTGGGGAAAAATCAGGAAAAAAAATCTGAAGCAGATTCAAACATGCATGAGATTTTTCCAGGGTCCAGATGAAGAAAACTGGAAAAAAAACTATTTCCTGATATGAGGAATACCAACAGAATTGTATTGCTGAATTAACTGGCCTCGCTGTACAGGTGTAGGATTCTGTGTCTTTCCCCAAACATTCAAATCTCCAGTGCCTTGAAGAGGAATAAGCACAGTGAAGGAGGACTGCCTCTAGCTGAGGAGAGGGCATCCAGGAGCAGTGAGGATATACCAAGGAATAATTTTTTTTCTTTGCAGAGTGTTAATGAAGGACAACCCTTTAAAACTACAGTCGTAGTCAGACATTACTGCATTTGGCTTTTCTTGCAAAAAAAAAAACCCAAACCTGCATTCCTCTTGGAGTCAAGCGTAGTTTCATGGGACAGTACTATTTGAGTACTAAAAGTGATCTTTTTTGGGAAGGTTTTTATCTGTACTCCATAACAGTACCGGAAGAAGGGAGTTAGTTTCTCATGCAGACTCTTGCAGCCCTATTAAAAGTTATTTGGCATCAACCACAGAATTGCTGAGCTGAGTGTTGTAATATTGCATGTGTAGTGTGGGTGTGTTGCTGGGGTCTGTTCAGAGCAAGAAATAAATTGCTGAGTGGACCAAGGTCATACCACCTTACAGGTAAATGGGCTGTCGTTCTCTGTTCAGTCTGAAGGGTGGACTCTACTTTTAAATTGAGAACTAAAATTGGAAAGATAGCGTCTCACTTAAAACACCTAATGAGTGGAAGATCTAGTCCAGGATTACATCTACCACCTGTTCCCAGTCAGTTGTAGCACATGTTGTGCTCAGGAGAACATCAGTCAATATGTTACAGCCTCGGTCTTAGTCCTTCAGAATGACTCATTTTATATAGCCAGGTTTTAGAGAATTCTTGCTCTTAAAATGATCAGTTTGCTCCAACACATCTTAATGCTGGAGTAAGCTGATATGGAGAAGCTAGTTAGTAAGGAGTAGCTTTGTTCTATTTTCTTAGCCTGATAAGTAAGAGAACAGCTGTAAGACTTCTGATAAAGTTCATTGAAAGCGTAAAGCAGATTTTTTTTTTTCTGCACTCCAGATCGGTCTGGACGTTCATTTTCTGGGGCTCTAGTATCAAAGAATATTGTGGATCTCACTGCTTAGCTGTGTTTTCCCATTTTATACCTTCCTGCCCCTTTTATTATACACCTGTGACTTTGACTAATTCAGGTTCGGGTAGTTTTAAACCTGCTCTTCCTGGAGTAACTTGTCCTGTCTCATCTTCAGGTGCTTTTTACCATTGGACTAGATAGATGATCTTAGTGATTTTTCCAGCCTTTATGATTGTGACCTTTTCCTGGCATTAGATTACCATTTCCTTCTTTTATTCAACTCCTTCTCTGAGGAAGACTGATAATTGCATTACAGTTAATTTGTTGTGTTTCTGCAGTTGCTTTGTATTTTTTTTCCCCGCTTAGTTCCCATCTTCACTACTCAAGAACTCCTTTGGAAATCTGGGAAGCCTCTGTATTTTTATTCATTTTGGCTGATGACTGTCTATTTGACTACTTGATAAAGAAGTAATCGAATTAGTCGATTACTGTTTGATTTGATTTGTTTTCCTCTTTCAGTTTGTTAAACATCATACAGCCCAGCCTTGCTCTCTGAGTCAGGAGACTCCAGCAGTCTTGTCTGCAGGAAAACAGCTACTGAAAAAGAATAGGAAGCAAATTTCTGGTTCTTAGGCAGTGCCAGATAGCCAATGCAATTGAAGTTGACGCTCTTCCTTACCCACAGTGGTTTGATATCCCTCTTGCACTCCGAAAACAAAATGTAGTCTTGGTTTTTAACCCTGTAAATAATTCTGCAATTTACATGGTGTATGGTTATAAAATAGTGGATGTCCCAGGAAGTTCTGAATTTATTCACATTGGGATAGAGCTCAAATTAATGTCTGCTTTTTCAAGAAAAAGCATAAGCTGGAAATAGATGATTACAGTGCAGCAGTACCAGGAATAAGGTCCTTTTTCTTTGAAATGAGGCCATACCACTTTACTTCTTAGTTTTCTCATTAACAGAGCAAGTAGAACCAGATTATAGCTGCCATAGGAAATTTGCATTGAAAATGAAAGGTGCGGCACAGAATGGTAATTTTCCTTGTACAATATTTAATCAAATCAGTTTCAGATCTTACTTCTTATCATTTGCTGAAAGGATCTGGGACTTTTACTCTGTAAATTCTGGTTCTCTTAATTTTTGTTGTTTTTTTTTTACCTGTTTGTAGCTAAGCTGTATTTGCCAGGCATGCTGTTAATGCTTTATTGTCGTGTAGCGAAGAAACATGTTACTGATATCCTAATATTCATGGGCTGAGATGATGGCTGTGCTGGTATTGATGCGGAAGAGCTGTTGGAAGAAAAGTTGCAAATGTTTTGCTCTAAAACACTTGCCCACTTTATTTTGAATACCATTTATTCATTGCAGAAAGTTTTGCCACTTAAAACTCTAGAGCGCATAATAATTGAGCATTAATTCATGATATTTATGGATCCATGAACCTACCTAATATATGGAGAATTTATATTGGACCACTTTCCTGGAGGCTGTACAAAGCAACCGTGAGTTGCTTAGTGGGGAAGGAAACCACTGCATGGATGCACAGGAGGACTAGTGAGCTCTGCAGAGCATCTGCGTCGAGCTCGTTGAGGCCATAGAGCTCACTCTTGAGGATTCCTTTTTTCGAGAGTAACTTACTCAAATTCCGCTCCAGGTAAGCTCTTCATGCATGTATTTCTCTTATGTTTTCATTTGTTTTTCTTTCTGAATTTGGAACTGATGAGCAGTTGTCAGCTGCTGTTCTGAACTGGCATTCCAGTGGTCAGTGGAGCAGCTGCTGGATCTCTGTACGACTGAAGCCACTGCAATCTTCTCTTGAATGCGGTGCAGCGTAAGGCTCATTTTCTTTCTTAAACATCTTTCAGAGTACTTTAATACTCTTAGTGAACTGGACGGTAGGGATGAGGATGGAGTGTTTAAACTGGATTTGAACATCTGCTAAGAGGCATGTTTTTGCTAATCTGTACACTTCTGACCATAAGCTGAGTTCAATCCTTTGTTCTTCACAGAGGATCTTAAGATGAAAACACTTTCCACAAAATCTCAAGCATTTCAAAGGAAGCCGTTTTCGGTATTTCCTAGTTCAGCTTCTGACGAGACTGCTGTTAATTTTCGTTTCATCCACATTAAAAAGGAAATGTATGAAATTATTAAAAACGTAAACAACAAATTATTTCCTCTACATTTAAAGTTCTAGGACATGGTAGAATCTACAGACACCTTTGTAACTAAAGATGGAGACGTCTTTGCCTGAGCATTGTCTTGCAGAGTTCTCTGCTAACATTAACGCGTGGAGTTATTAAGCACATCCCTCTGTACTTCAGTATCCTGCCTGTAGTGTTGTGCTAAGGAATGCTTGCTGTAGAACTCATCCTGCATTTCTTGCTCAGCATACTGCTCTTAAAAGTTGGTCCTGCTGTCTTTATGAATTGGATCTTGGGTTTCCCAAATTCATGAAATGAAATAGCTTAATTTACATTAGTTTGGTAATGCTTTTGTTTTGCTTGGTCTAAATTCCAACTCTTCCTCTATTTAGGTAGAAATGAACTTTGAATTATACTGCACAAAGCAGTACAGTAATGGAAATCAATTTGAGAGAAGTTGTTGCAAACCCTCTTTCTCTGAGATATTCACTGGAACAACTCATTTTTCTCACAAACCTTGTCTGTGCAGCTGTTTCCAAGTATTTTCCCCCTGCATCCACCTGCCCCATCATGTGACACTTGCTGCTCATCTTTTGAAGCCTGGCATTTGTTTCTAAACCTGAGAAGCATCCAAAAGCAATGTGTATTACTTAAGCACCCTCTTTTCCCTCTGCTTGCCTCGTGGTCCTGGTGTTGAATTCTTTATCCCTTTGTTACACATCTGTGTCACCTAGTGGCCCAGTTAGTAGTTTGAGGTACCTTGCTGAGATGACAGACCATTATTTTTTTTTAGGTTCTAGCAATTGAAATCAAGCTCCGCTTGGAATACTGATTGGATGCTGTGCATAGTCAAGTGTTTGATGGCACAGTTGAACATGCAGCATCTTTGAAGTCAGTCTGCCTTTGATATTCTTGTTCTAATAGTCTCTTCAGTATGTCTGTCATATTCCTCCTTCAACACTTTGGATTTTACCTTTGCTTCCCTTCTTTTTCCACTTTGAAAGCTTATTTCTGCCCAGTTTCAATCTCAGTTCCAGCTGTTTGGTGCTGGCAAGTCGCTGTCTGCTACTCTAGGCTAATCTAAGGTCTTAGTTCTCCCAGAGGTGTGTAGGCACATAGCCCTCAGCTTTAGGGCTCAACCAGACTTGAGGAAATGAGCATGGCTAGCATGTTGTTATTGGACTAGGTTCTGGTGGTTATGGACCAGCTGCTGTGAGCTTGCTCAGCAGGATTTTGTCTGTGCAACTTAAAAACATTGACCTTTCAAATGTCACTTGCTTTTCATTGCTTACTCATTCCTCTGCAAGTTGTTAACGTGGGCACAAACATTATCAGAAATATTTAACCCAAATTAGCATTTTTGTGATATTTTGGGATGTCATTATCAGTTTTTGGGCTGTAAGTTGCACAGTACCACAATGGACTTGTGAACAAACACTCATTTGTACTGAAAAGGCTGTTTCCCTGCCAAATGAAAGGCAGTTCACGTTCCAGATACAGAATGTAGACAGTTCTTGCAGCGATAATCGTGGCTGCCTGGAAAGCAGCAGTTGTAGTGCAGGTGCCCTTTTTAGTCTTTTATTCCCTGTAAAAGAAAGCAATTCTGCAGGTGGTAGAGGTGGTTGGGCAGTCATTTTTGCCAAGCAGAATGAACCATAATGCACCTTCTTCATAACACAGATTCTAATAAGTTGATGTGGGAAAGACCTGCAAATGCCACTCATGCCGGTGTGTTTGAGACTTCTGCTCTGCTGCTATTCTTCAGAAAGAAGAATTGCAGTTTTTGAGAATGATGACAGCTGCATGAAAGTGAATAATCGACATGTCAAATTTGTTGGAAGATGTAGAAGCTTTGGCTGTCAACCATTACTTTAAAGATGGTTTTTCCTAAGAAGTGTATATACATTTTAGCAAATGGAATTTACCTAATTATGTTTAATAGATTGCTCTCTATTTTAGGTGTCTAATTACACACTCCAAAATTTTTAGGTTATGCTACTTGTGGGCTTCTTTATCAGCTTCTTCTAGAAGTTAACGATGAAACTTGTTGAAGCCTCAATCAGCGATAGGGGTTCTTTGGATAAAAAGAAGATTTTTAACTTAAGACAGTGTATTGCTTTTCTCATCTAAGACTAGTCATCTGCAGACTAGATGTCTTGATGCGGCCTGGTTGGCTGCCCTCATACCAAGGGGAAGAAAGGGATGTTTGGGATCATGTTTTTTTGTTTTGTTTTTTTTTATGGAGGGTGAAAGAATTAAAACAAGGTAGCTAGGCAGCGGATACACTAGATTCTTTTTCACTGACTGTCAAGGAAGACTTTCCTCCATGAGCTGGGATGTAGGTGTTTGCTTACAGCCTTCTAAACCTGCATGGTTGGATTCCTCTGAACTTCCTCTTAAGGTATGGAAAATACTTCTGAAAATCCATTGTTCACATGCGATGATTGCCTCCAAAATTCAGCCCTGTTCAGCAACAGTGGTAAGAAACCTAAGTCTTAAAACACAGCATCATATGTTGAATCATCTTAGTGTAAAGAAGTAGGCATTAAATTTTGTTTTGTTGCTCGCATTTCTTACGTGGTGCCACTTGGTATGCAGGTGATATTTTACAGAGGTCTGAGATAGACATTTCTTATAAACATGCGACTTAGGTGGCCTGAGATGGTGATCATTCCTGTCTGTCCTTCTCTGAATGTCAGGCTCTGAGGCTGAACTATTGAAATTTCCCCGCTGAGTTAATAGAGCATTCTCATTCCAGCTGGATGCTGCGCTCTGCAGAGCAACAGCTTACTGGGAGCCACAACTCATCTGGCTGTATCCATCTTTGATTTAGTCCTTCCTATTTTTCTGAATTTCTCAGTTGGAATATTGGGGATTTGTTTTACCTCCAAACTGAGTTGTTAAGTGGGAGGCCTCATCATTGTAGATGCTGGAAAAAATATCTGCTAATAATTAGACTTATTCCCATTGACATTGATAGCTACTCTTAATTCTTATCGCTCTGGGAAATGCAGAAGTAGTCTTGTACTCTGCCAGACATTGAATGTGTCTACTGTTGTGTAGTGTGCCTCTTTCAGCCTTTGTCTGATCTTGGGATTTACCCAAACTTCCTGTTCTTTTCTTCTCTAATCTGTTGCTTTTTTGTCAATCTCAAGTATGAGCTATCTAAACATAACCCATAATAATTTCTGTGCAGTCTAGTTGCTTTCTGTACCCTGTATTTTGCTACGTTTTGTGCTCTAACAAAAGTATCTGTTTTTATTTAATGCAAATAAAACACATTTTTTACATAACATTCTATAAGCTTGTTTGGTGGATAAAAAATGCTCAATTTACAGCCAGTACTTCCTCGTAATCTTGTCTTATTTCTGAAGTTTGTTTCCTCTTAGTGTCCTCTTGTGGTTCTACCTGGGAAGTGTATTTGACATAAAACATTGATGGCTGGAAGTGATAGGAGGGCCGACACAGGGTTGGGTGTGACATGTAGATGGCTCCTTGTATTTAACAAGAGAAGAGAGTTCTTGTTAATGAAAAGTCAGATCTGATGCATTAGGTTATTTTAGTGCAGATGATGTATTGCTCTTCCAGGTGCTGACAGTCCACTTCAGTGTATCAGGGGGATTAATCTTGGTATGTAGATCTTCAGGGAATATACCATCTTTTATTCAGGAATGGCTCTTTTTCAAAGTACTGTCTACCCTTCAGTGAAAGTCCGTGTCACCTTCCCACTAAATTCTTCCGTTTGGTGTAAAGAAGAGAATGTCTAGACTACCTTTGATAGACAAAAATTTTTAGAAACAATCTGATTTTTCCTAAAAAAAAAAAAAAAAAAAAAGTCAGCTTCTGCAATGGAGCTTGGAATATCTGCTGTTACCAAAGATGGCTGCACAGAGGAATGACTATGTTGTTCACATGCAGAGATGGGGAGAAAACACTTAACGTTTGAGTCACCATGAACGAGGTATAATGTGCTGACGTTTACCTGAGCTCATGACAAGAATGAAGCTGAGTTATGATTATGCATTGAAAACAGTCAGATCAGGTCCCTCTGCCTGCTGAAAGGATGCTGTGCTGTTGGTTTTCTTCTCTTGTTTTTTTTTTCTTCTTTTTCCCAGTGAAAAAAAGACTTCAGGCCACCAAAAATGAAAGTGTCATGAATCCTAACTGCTTATTTCAGTCTCCTTTTATAGGCAGATGGACCCTTTGGGAGGAGTTGGGGGGAAGTAGCTGTAAGTTGGCAATGGAAGACTCAACTGTGTGAAGCAGAAAGCTTGGCTGTGTGGGTTTTCAGAATATGCGTAATTCTGTCTCCGTGCTCGGGAAAGCTAGGGGACAGATGCCAGCGAAATCTTATCCTAGAAATGGAAAAAAGAACTGAGATAAGTGTGTAGGATGTTGTGGATTTTTTTTTCCCTCCAACGGCATGATGTAGAAATTGGGATTAGATAGCCCAGAAAGGGCTCACTGTCAAACAGTGGTCAGAGAATTGCAGCCAGATGTTGACAAGTGTTCTGAAAATGGCTGTTACGGTTCATTTTCATGCTTTGCACATAACCAGAGGTCTGAAGTAGTTGTGCTGAAGTAGATTTTTCCAAGCATAACAGACCCAAGGAGATTTTACAGAGGTGCTGTGAGGAAGCTGTGGGTGCCAGCGCACAAGAGCTGCTTGATTTAGCTCAAGGCTATACAGAGCAATTCCTTAGTTATACAGGATGAAGTCCTTTGGGAAAGAAGAATGGTAGAAGGCTTGGGAGTGACCTGAAGAAAAGAAATGCAGCAGAAGTCAGTTCTCTGATAGAGAATTGACAGTATATATTTGTAATAAAGCATCATTGAATTTGTAATTCAAAGCAGATTTTTTTCTTCAGTCAAGCAGTTAGTGGGATGCTGTAGATAACATAAGAGAACTGAACATTTTTTCCATATAAAGTAGTCTCTTACATGGGTAGAAAGATGACTTTTAAAATTATTAACATAGTTCAAAAACTTGAGAGAATTGAGTGGTTTTGGAGGCTGTTTGCTTGAAAGCTGTTGAAGAACATCCTAAAGTGTGTAACTTAGCAGGTATGGACCTGGCTGCCTTGGGCATTAGGACTTGAGGAGGGCAGCTGCAGAGAGGTGGACAGTCTCTGATCTCTTGCTACAAAAGCTTAGGACTGATTTCTGAGGAAAGGGTGGTGGGGGGGTGGAAGATGCTTGTTAAATACACAGCCTTTTCAAAATAAAAATAAACCAAGAAGATCTCTTACATACTTACTACTAATGATGGATATATATATATTTTTTTTTTCTCGAAGTCCTTCTGTTATCTCAAGAAGTCATAAACTGTTATCCTTAATGCTATTTTAATTTAGGAATGTGTGCTTGGATGGCTGAAAATATCTGGTACTTCAAAGCAAGGAAGAGATGCATCAGTTTCCAGATTTCTTTAGTTCAGACCTTCCCTGATATTCCTAATAACTCGTAAATCTTTGTGTTTGGAGAGTTTTAGTGAACTGAGCAGATGTATGTGACAGTCAGCTCTAGTATGCTCCTCGTGAAACTGTGTATCCCAGAAAGCTAAGAGGATGGGATTGTGTGTATGGCGATTAGTGAGTCCTGTCTGAAAGGGGAGTATGGAATGTCAGTTTGGGCCTCAAGGCTGCGGTCCTGGGGGCTGTGACTCAAGCGAATGCAGGACATTCTGTTTACAAATGAGTAAGTCTGTGCTTTAAGTATTACGGATATAAAAGCAGTTGCCCAAGGAAAGGAGTCCTTCGGAAGAACAAAGGCTCAATGAGGGCCCTTTAAAGCTGTCTCTACCATTGCACAAAGGACACTGATGGTTGTCCAAAACCCAGTAGCTACATGAATTATCCTTATTGGGGTCATGCAGCCACCTCAGGAATCTGTTTAGTGGTCATTAATCTTTATACTTGCAAACAAGGCGGGGGGAAAGTATTTTAAAGATACAGTGATTTAACTTTTCTTAAAGTAAAGGTACTTAACTCAAGCAACTTCAGATACACACAGAATGGAATTTTACATATGTTGGACAGAAATAAGAGAATCAAGCCACGACCAGAGAGATTCCAGAACTGCAAAGACGTTTTTGATTTGATCCTAACGTGTGAAGAAAGAGTCTATGATCAAGTAGTAGAAGGTAAGGACCCTGAGCTGATAAACCAAGTTAATTTTGAGTGCTTCTCCCCCTTGCACCCTCGCCAGCGTCTTTCGCAAGTCTGGGAACATCGGTCTGCTCTGGTGGCCTTGCTGGAGCACCAGCAGGGAGAAGTGCTCACAGACCATTGACATGGATGGCGTGTACCAGGGAAGCAGCAACTGGAAATGCTGGATGTAGACTGGAGGTTGGGGTGTTTTGTACATTCAAAGGCCGCCCAACTACGTCAGTATTGTACACAAAGTGGCTGTTGCCTATCTTCTCAGTCCTTGTTGACCATATCGCAATCAATATAGAGCACAAAACACTTGCGCTTCTTCAGGCTGAGCAATTAAGTGTTCTGAGTGCTTCAATGAAGCGTTTTAGATGTATTGGTAAATTATATGAGGGAAAGTGCCCTGGGATTGTATGGGTGGATCTTCAGTTAAGTTCAGCATCTCATGCGGAAAGCAGCTGTTTTATGTGAGTGTTCTGAGTTGGGAGGAGAGGAGGTGAAGAGCAACCACTTGCCAACCTCTCATGTTATGATAATGTTCTTTGTAACTGACCAGTGGAAAGAAGAAAACTAGAGCGCTTCCAAATGGCTCTTGATATGCAAGGCGGCACCTCAAAATGGCGGTGCTTCAAAATGGCGGCACCTCAAAATGGCGGCGCTTCAAAATGGCAGCACCTCAGCTGGCGCTGCCAGGCTGCACAGGGGTAGGAGAGAAAATGGGGACTTGAACTGTCAGGACCCCTCCACAATCTGAATTCTTTGGTTTTCCAAATCTACCTGTTCCTTTTGAAATAAGAAAGACTGTTTTTTTTTTTTGTTTTTTGTTTTTTTTTTCTTAAAAAAAAAAGCTAAATAAACCATTTTCTTATGAATACTGTGTAAAACTTGATTTCATTCCACCCAAAGTTTTGCTGTTGTGTGTTTTGTTTTCAACTAGATTTAAATTCCAGAGAGCAAGAGACATGTCAGCCAGTGCATGTGATCAATGTGGACATTCAGGATAACCATGAGGAGGCAACGCTGGGTGCCTTCCTTATCTGTGAGCTCTGCCAGTGTGTAAGTAGAGAGGGCTAGTTACCTTGGGTTTGTGTGACCCCACTGACTGCACAGGGGTTGGGGTTTGTTCAGTACTCCTTAAAGAGCCGCATATTGCAGAAAATAAGTGAAATCCGTGTCAAGAGACCTAACTTTCCAAATTACTGCAGTTATTTTCGGAGCTGTAGAGCAAACAAATTGTAATAGAGTTGATGATTTCTGAAGAGAACAGTGCGTCTGTTCAAAACCAGTGTTAGCTGCCATGAAAAGCAGCATCACAAAGCACTGCACATAACCACTGCACTTGTTGGGCCCATATTCACAACATTTGTTTATGGCAAAAAATGTCTATTTCTGAGACAGTTGTAACATGTGGGATTTAAACATCAGAGCTGCATTCTGAATCACGATATGCTTGAAAAGCATCCTGTGTAGGTGTTTTTCATAGTACCACCCTGTTGCATGTATGATGTGGAAAACCTGGTGCCTTCTGTCTTCCACCTTTGATGTTTTTGGCCCTACCTCTTGGAATAAGGCTGGAAACAGTTGATGTAACTATCAGAAGAACAAAGGCTCTGTTTCACAACGTGCAAGCCCATCAGCTCACCTATTCCAGTGTGGCAACATACTTTTTTTTTTTTACTTCAGCCTCTGTGATCTATTCTGGTCTCAAATACTTGCATCCTTTCTGGATCCAAAAATCCTAAGAGGATCCAAGGGACTTGAAATTTTAGCCATCTGTTCAGTGTGCTAGTAGCTGCTCTGAAGCTTCCATTTGTTACCTAGTGAGGATGGATGTTGCCTACTCAACAAAGGGTTCATTCAGTGCCAGCTCAGTGGGTTGGAGAAGGAAGGTTGTGCAGATGAATGTGATGCAGAATACATGTGGGTTTGGGAATGTCGGGAGTCTCATTGAAGCACCCAGTGCTGCGCAGTTGGGGACTGCATGCTGATTTAGGTTTCACAGTAAGCCAAAAACATTGAGTCGTTACCGTTCTCTAAACCGCATTGTATCCTTGGAGTCTAGTTAATTAGTGCTTTTTTTTTCTCGTTTAGATACAGCACACAGAAGACATGGAAAATGAAATAGATGAGCTGTTACAGGAATTTGAAGAGAAAAGTGGAAGGACTTTTCTTCATACTGTCTGCTTTTATTAAAGCACATCTGTCTCCTAGGCCTTAATACAGATGAGAGAAGCATGTGTTTAAAGTTCTAATTATACTGTATTTTCCTGGAAAATGAATATTGATTTTTATTTTATTTTATTTTTTTTTTTGTTCAAGGCTCCTCTTCAGTGGTTGTTCTGGTTTTTGTTTCAGGTATTCTGTCACAGGCAGGCAGAGATACCAGTTGACTTGTACATATGCAAAGTATACGCAAAGGCCACCTATTTAAAAATTAAAATCAAGATTTCCTTTAAATCCTACTTCAATTGTTAAAAGTAGGCTCTTAATTATAAAGAGAGTATTTCTTGAATATAAGTTTATAATGTATTTTTCCAGCTTACAAATTTATTTTATTTCAGTTGTGCTTTTTTTTTTTTTTTTAATTTTAATGTGACAGAATGGCTGAACTATGTGAAGATATGAATGGAACAATGACAAATGAGTTATCTGTATATTATTAGATATAAGATTGGAAGCATCCAATAAAAATGAAAAACCTGCAAGTTTGTCTGTTTCTCAAATAGAAGCCGAGTACCTGTGACTGCTGTGTGAGGTAAGGCTCAAGGTGCCCGAAGTAGCATGAGGATGCTCATTCATCCCAGTCCTCTTGGAGAGGTTGGTGGCAGCACGAAGATCTCCATGGGAGCTGGAAGAGCTGCACTGCCCCTCGTTGAGAGGGGCTGCATATTTGGGCACCTTCCTGTGATTTTTTGATCCTGTGTTGAACCGAACTGAACTGCTTTCTCTACATGAATTAGGGCACCGCCAGCACATCGTTTTCGGATCTTAATTGCTTTTGAATTACTGTATGTGGGACTGAAATGTAAGGCTGAAGCTGTAACTGTAGCAGTCAGGGCCCAATTGTATATATGTCTTCTAGAAGGAAGAAGGGGAGAACACAAGTTCTCCTTCGAGCAAACTCCGCTGTTAATAGAAATGGTTTAAAGCTTTGTTAACTGAAATGTCTTCTGAATGGAAATATTCTCTGCACATACAGCAATAATAAACGTGTTTGTCACAGCTCGCAATGCAGACGCTGAGTGTGTACATACAAGCAGAGCAAAAGCTCTTTGTGCAAACTGATAGAAATTAAAAGCACCAAGTTAAAAGTGAAAACAGACCAAATTATTAGGCATTCCAAATGTGACTGTTGCTTAAAGGCAGGAGGAGATCTTAAAAGCTGTTTTGTTAACGGGATCTCTGAAGGATTTGGAGTAAGTGAAGTCTATGCGCTCTTTAGTGCTTTGAGAAGTGGAGACAACTTCAACGTGCCAGAAGTGAAGTGGCGTGAAATGGAGCTTGGGCTCCTGGCTTCACGCCTGCCTTCTCCCTGCCCTCTGACAACCCAAGGGAATGGCTTAGTGCCTCGTAAAGCCGCCGATTTGCCCGTGCCTGAAGCCAATGCTAGGGGCTGGCTCTGATTTTTAGGGTGGTGCTGCTCTTTGCAGTTGCTCATCTCAAAGTCTGTTGATCCCAAAGGGATCCCGCGCATCCCTGCCCCCCACAGTGTGGGGTTGGCTGAGGTTTCAGCTGCCCTATAGGAAAGCCGGGACCTGCCGGCTCGCTCAGTGTGCTGGCCAGTGCCCAAATGGGTCAGCGCCTCGTACGTGGGGTCATCGTACCCCTCCAACACCTGCGAAAAAAGAGAAATCCTGTGGAGAATGAATGAAGAGATCAGAACGCTTCGGGATGAGGAGTTCAAGCAGCAGCTCCCGTGAGGTGCACGGTGTGGGTTCGTATGGGCTCGTGCTGTCCTGGTTTGCTTCAGGAGGCTCTCTCTGAAGGATTTCATTCAGCCTCCTCTGCTTTTCTGCTCGGTTGTCTGATGCCACAGCTTGTTACCATGGGGATCCTTACAGCCCGGGGAGGAGAAGGGTTCTGTAGGGACTGAACTGCTTTGGTTGATCCCTTTAAAAACGTATTTCAAGCAAGCATGGTGCTGGGTGTCTGGAGCAGAGTTCTCTGTGCAGCATCGGGACTAAAGCCTTTGCATTTCTGCATCTGGAAATGTTTTCTATTTTCAGCTGAATTCATCCCATCCAGAGCTGGCTTGTTTTTCCCAGAAAGGCAGTGCATGCCCAAACAGGATGTGTTTAACCCGTGCTTTTTTTTTGTTTTTGTATGCAGAGATTTACACAAGTGTCCTCTCCATGCCACAAAGATGAATACCTTCCCAAGCATACCTCTCAGCAGAGGATTCTGGTTGCTGTAGTGCTACGTATGGTTTAATGAGTGAAACTCCATCAGCTCCCGGGGGGGGGCTGGGTTGCTTCGGTCCCATCCAACCCAAGCCATTCTGTGAGCTGATCCTATTTCTTTCATCCAAGTGATGCCGTTGGGCTGTGCGTGGTGCAGGACAGCCTTTCTTTCCCAGGCCTCAGTGCTGCTGGGTGCACTGGGCCAAAGATCAACCCTCCCAGCGTCGCAGCCCGGTGAATGTGTTGCTAGGCAGATTATCCAGCTCCGACTTTTATTTCTGCTGCACGTGGGGGCTGGGGTGAAGGTACTGGGAAAACAAGTGCTGGGACCAGCATGGGAGCGCTGGAAGGAATGGGAATGGCTGGAGTTCCATCTCCCACTGCTGGGTGCTGAGCCTTGGGAAACTTTGGGGAGCAAAGCTGGGTGTGATGGGGCACGGAGAGCCCGGCTTAGCAAATGCTTCGTGCGTGCGGTGTCATTAAAAAGAATTAAAAAAAAAAAAAGAAAAAATAAAAATCATCCGCAATGCAATCTGTGCTCTAATTTGAGGACACCATTTAGTGATTTTAATTGTGCGACAGTATTTTGGTATTTTCCGTACCCAGTAGTAGGTTAATGACTGTTCCTTGAAGAATGGAGTTTATATAACACAAGTCATTACATAAGGAGGCTGACTGTGGCCTGAGGAGCTGAAGGAAAACAAAGATGCAAGAACGCAGACCCTCAAAGCAGCCAGTTTGGTGTCGGTGGCCCCGAGCAGCCCTGGGTGCCAGCAAGGTGACGATAACCTTGAGTGAGGGCACGATGTGACGTGGCTGCTGCCGGGCCGTGGCACCGGTTCATCCCTATCGCATGGTTCAACCACACGGCCGACCAACCCATACTAAAGTTGTTACCTGTTCACCCAGCTATTTCTTTGCAGGAGAACCCAAACGCGGCCCGAGCCGCCTCGGCCCAACAACGCCACGGCGTAAAACCAGGGGAGAACCCAGAGCACGACCTTCCCTCGGATCGTGGGCTCCGGAGATGGGACGCGCGCCTTCGTGTCATCGCCGCGGGGTGGGAATGCGGAGATGCGGGGCCGGGCCGGGACCCCCGGCGGCTGCGGGGCGGCGGGGAGAACCCAGGGGCCGCGTTCGGGCCGGGACCGGAGCGAGGAAGACCCGGGCGGGAGGAAGGGCGGGGTGGGGATGGTGCGGGACTGGAAATGCGGCCAAGCGCCGCTGCCGGGGCTCCGCTCGGGAAAACCGTGCGGCTGCCAGGCGGGGGGAAGCCCGGCAAGGGCAGGTCCGCAGCGCTGCCGCTCGCGATGAGCCGCTCCCGGAGCAGCGCGTCCCCGCCTTAGGTAAAGGCCCGCGGAGGGGAGGGAGGGAGGGAGGGAGCAGGGGAGGGGGCGGCCGGCCCCGGCGCGGAGCAGCCCCCCGCAGCCCGCCCCGCCGGAGCCGGAGCCCGAGGGGCTGCG
>NC_034428.1:2224987-2230870 GCF_002078875.1 Numida meleagris
CTCCCTTCCCCAGCCCCGCGCGTCCCTGTGCGCTCGGTGTGTGTGCGGTGTGCGTGCCCCGGGGAACACCGGCGATTATTTTCTATATGACCGCTTCAGTCTTTGGCAATCAAACTGGAGTCAATGTTTTATTCCATCATCCAGAGTTGACCAGATGCCTTGGTTATGGGCTCTTACAGGCAATAGCTTGCTTGATGGACATGAATGCGTTGCTGGACAGATTTCACAATTACATCCTACCGCATCTGAGAGGGGAAGACCGAGTTTGTCACTGCAACTGTGGCAGGTGAGTTACCTGCGGCGCCGGGCTCACCTGGCCCCGGCCCCTTCCGCCCCACCTGGTGGGAGGAGGCTCTGTCTGCATTCCGGCCGTGTCTCAGCATCAACACTGGGGGGGTGGAGGGGTTGGTTTGTTTTTCTGGAAGAAGAGTTTGCCGTGGGCCTGGAAGTCCATTTTCCTTTGTGTGCATGCGTGTGTGCAGGCATCCGGCAGCCCTGGGGAGGCGAGGAACTTGGATTGAATTCCAACACTCGGCGTTTCGCCTTCGTGGTCTCTGGGCCGTGAGGTTTCCTGGGGGGGGTTTGTGGGCTGGGTGCTGGGTGAGGATGGAAGGGGTCGGGGTCTGGGGAGCTCTGCGCCCAGGAGGGAGTGCTGCTGCCGAGGACGGTGTCACTTTGAGGCTCCGTGATTGTCAGTCAGCTTCCAATTCTCGGTGGCTTTTCTCCTGAGCCATCATGGTGCTGCACTGAGCACGTCCAGGTGGCGGGGCCCGGCGCTGGGGGCCGTCGGGTGTTGTCTTTGCTGCTTGCAAGTTGAGGGTTGCACAATTTCCTGCCACAGCTGTTGGGCAGCACTCGGTTCCCCTAACGCGGTGCTCCTCGTGCCGTGGGTGATGCTGAGGTGCTCAGCTGGAAACTGAGCCTTGGCTGTGGAGGTGAATTTTGGTGTTCTCCATGATCCCTGTCCTGCAGCCCTGGCCACTGCCCCCACCCCCAGCCACTGCCTTCCACTGGTGGCCCCAGATGGGAGCCGAGCTCAGGTTGAGGTGTGCAGACCTTAACCGAAGCCGCTGTTCATCCCATCCACCCCACTTTGACGCACCATTCCCTTAGCAGAAGGTACCTCCTTGCTGTTCTGCTACAGCAGCACCTCCAGGGCCAAGCAGAGCTGGGCCAGAGCAATCTGAGAGCAGACCCCACACCCTGGCTCCTTGGGCACCTCTGCACTGTCTGTTTGGGAAGCAACGTCTACAGCGTCTTTGATTTTATTTGTCAGGGGTCGTCTTTTTCTTGGGCAATTTTTTTGGAGTCTTCTTGATGTTTTTCACTTGTTTAAGAGTTGTCCTCTGCCTCTTCAACCTGTTTTCCTTTTTGCTTGTTCAGTGGTGGTGAAAATCGGCTGTTGGTGATGTACTTTAACACTGCCTGGTCCCGCCGGTGTCAGTGGCCGCGTTCCGTCTGCCCAAGCCCAAGGAGCTGGCAGGGCTGTGCTGTGCCCTGCAGAGCTGCTCCCGAGGCAGATGGATGGGCCATGGCACTGTCCCCAGATGGTGTCAGGTCATTTCTTAGAAAGTGCACACCACAGCTTCCAAACTGTCAAGCTGACAGGAAGCAAAAGGTGGAAGTTCACCGGTTGCCTTAGGTACGCGCAGGAGGTGGATCTTGCCAATGGAAGACACAGCTGCCTCCACTCCTGAGCGAGGGGTTTTGTGCCCTGTGCTCCCTCTGGTTCAAGGGGTGGATGATGCTGAATGTGCCTCGTCCTCTTTGCAGCTGTGGCCCAGGCGGGGACATATCGTGGAGCTGTGCGCGGTGGCACCGGGTCCTGGCAAAGGGCTCTGACTGTGCTGGTAACCAAAGGGAGCCCTCAGAGGGGGGAACTGGCTGCAGTTCAGTGTGAAAGACCCAAGGGAAGAGCCCAGGCTTCAGCCCCTGGCTGCCCTTGGGTTGCCTCGCTGGGGTCTCCCGGTTGCGTGGCTGGTGGGGATGTGCCACCCCCTGGGCTCTGCCTCTCTGTGATGGCCCATGCCTTGCACGGAGCTCCCAGGACAAGTGGAAGGAGCGCACTCTGCCCGCTGTCTCCTAAAATACCTTCTGCCAGCCTTTGCCCTGTGGGGCTCTCGTCTCCTGCAGCTGGGGATTCTGCTCTGGTTTCCATGTTCCTGAGCACTGGGTGTGAGTGGGGAGAGTTGCTGGAGTTGAGCAGCCAGGGGCGGCTGAATCCTGACCATGCAGGACTGCTTCAGGCCGAAGCTCTTGGCACTTGATGGCAGAAGCGAGATAGCAGTGTGCTGGGACAAGAGTGATGTGACCATGCTGGGTGCTGGTGGTTGCTTTTCAGGTTTGTAATGTCAGAGGGAAGCTGTGGCCACAAGAGGTCAGAGAGAGGCCGTGTGGTGCCAAGGGTTCAGCGACTGCCACGGCTGCTTCATGGCCCTTCTGTTCTGGGACATGGTTTTTGGGTGGGGGAGCAGAGGGCAGAGTCCTACCAGCTGGGTGGGAAGGGAAGCTGGTGTGATGATGGCGTGTGGAGGGACAGCATCAGCAGAGCGGCAGGGCTGGCCCTGGCACCTGGAGCCGAACTGCTCCTCTCTCAGCATCTGCTTTCTTGCTGGAGGTAGAAGGGCTGAGAGCCACAGCTGAGAGCTCCTGCTGATGCCAGTGCAGGAATGTCGCTGCTGGAGCAGATCCCTGGCATCTTCCAGCTCCAGTGTGGGAAGTTATCCACGCTGTCCACAGCCCCTCTGGTCCCCCTCCTTGGGCTGTCCCTGCTGCAGGAGGCACAGGGCTGTGCAGGGCTGCAGAAGCACAGCACTGCCCCGCTCCGGGTGCCTCTGTCCCAGCCAGGAAAGGGTCCTCTCTGGAAGCAGCAGGCTGGCAGCAGATCAGGAGCTGGGTGATGTCATGCAAAGGAAAATCACCAAAGGGCGTCCGTGGCGGCCGGGTGAGCTGGGGAGAGCAGATGACACCTGCATGGAGCGTGGACCCATCAAAACAGCCCGGGGGCTTGGGAGTTCCCTGCCTGGGACAGGGAGACAAGCTCAGAAGCTCTGGTTGTGGTCTTCTCCTTGCTACCGACCTTCTGGGTGACCTTGGGTGAGTCTGTCCCTCCCAGGCAAAGACTCTGTGGCAAAAGCCGAGCACCAAAAGCCATTGTTTTTGCTTTGTTTCCTCCTTTTTTGAACACTCTGTGCAAGTCCTTAATCCTCCCTGTCCCCATATCCTCTGTGAACATTCTGGGAGGCTGGGGATGCTCACTGTGCTGGAGACCACCAGGCCTTCCCTGGGCTCCCAGCAGCTGCTATAGCCTGAAGGGTCCCAGGAAGACATTTTCACCATTGCAATGGTGCCATCCCCATTGCTGCAGCCCAGCTTTGCTGGCCGTGGCTCTGCCAGGAGCTGGGCTGTTTGGCACGTTTGGGGAGAGGCTGCAAGGTCAGGCAGAGATGCAGAGCGGAGGCTCTGTGCCTCCTGCAGCCCCTGGGATGGGTGCACCTCAGTGCCTGTCCCAGGGCTGGCCAGCAGCGCAGGATAAGCTCTGTCCTCCCAAATCCTAAACAGCAGTGGTTTTTGAAGGGCTCCGGTGCTGTGCCTGGGCTGCAGCAGCCAGCAGGCTCGCAAGGTCACTGGAAGGGACATTAGCGCTTTGGGCAGCTCCGTAGGGAGCGTCCCAGGCAGGCTGGCCACGGCTCTGCTCCATCACGGCTGCACTCGGGGCTTCATGCACGGCTTGCTCAGGGGTGGAGGAGATCTGCCCCCATCACAAGGGCTGGGAAGGGGCAGGAACGCTGCAGCTTGAGCATGTGTGCCGCTGTCCCAGCTGAGCTGGGGCTGCCTTGCTGGGGATGGAGCAGTGAACACGGTCCCTGCCTTGCTTCAGGGGAGCAGATGTTGGTGCTCACCAAAAACTCCTGAGGGTGATCCCATGCAGGTCCTCTCCTGCTTGGTACCACCGATGGCTGCTCGTGGCCGAGTTTCTGGGCGCAAGGCTTGGCCTCTGGCACGGAGGCTCAGAGGTGATGCCTTCCCTCCCTGGATCTGGCTCCCAGAGCCATCCAGGCCACGTTCCAGTTTCCAGCTCCCTTGGGCTGCGGTGGGGACCCAGGACCTCCGCACTCTATTAATAACTCTCCGCCCTGATGCGCTGGTGCCTCCGAATTGCTCCTGCCATGTCCCCAAGGGCTTGAGCTGCCAGCAGAAGGCTTCTGGGGGGCTGTCCCTCTTCCCCACCCCATCCCAGAGACACCGCTCCATCCTGTTAAGCCAAACCAAAGCAGAAAAATGCCTATAGGTCTCCCAAGCTTTGCTCACCAAGCCCAGGTGGGCCTCTGTTCAGCCCTTGCGAAGACCAGGGCTCTTTTCACTAGGCAGTGGGGCAGGGCCGAGGCATGGCCGACCTCTGCCCTGAGGGAGCGACCGCTGCAGCCCTGAATGTTGTTTATTGCGTTACAGATGATGAGCTCAAGGACGGGCAGCCTGTGTCAGGAATACAACATGAGCTCTGGGCTGCAGGGCTCTGCGCTTTGCTCTTTGTCTCTCTGTTTTTGAGCACTAAATGCCCTGCAGCGCCTCTGGGCCCAGCGATATTGGTAGGGCTCCAGAGCCCCCGGCCGTGGGAGCAGGTGCTGGTGGAAAATGTGCCCTGCTCTTCTCCACTGATGCTTCTCCCCATTTCTGTTCCCCGCAACAGGCACCACGTCCATTACGTCATTCCGTATGACGGGGATCAGTCCGTGGTGGACTCCTCGGAGAACTACTTTGTGACTGACAATGTAACCAAGCAGGAGATCGATCTGATGCTGGGACTGTTGCTGGGTTTTTGTATCAGCTGGTTTCTGGTGTGGATGGATGGGGTTCTCCACTACGCTGTGCGAGCCTGGAGAACCAGCCGGCGGTACGGTAAGTGCGGCCCTCAGCACATCCTCGGGCCGGACAGTGGGCTCTGGTGGCTCCATGTTGGCCATGGCCATGTCCCGACCATCTGTGCACGGAGCTGAGGGCTCTGCTCCGGGTGCTGGCTGTGTGTCTGCACGGGTGGGCAGAGTACCGATGAAATTCAGCCTGAAATCTGGGTTTCCCTGTGCCCCTTGTTTGCAGCCGGGAGCCTCATGTTGTTTGTAGGGACCTGGGGCAACGTGGGGCCCATGAGCCTGGCTGGCACCCAGCGTGGGCTGAAGGCTCAGGTACAGGCTGCGTGGCCTTGGCATGCCAGGTCTGTGCTGCACTCCAGGAATGGAGCGTGAGGGTGTTGTAGTGCCAGCTGCCCATGGGGGCTGTGCAGCCTCCATCCCTGGGGACCTCCAGGAGCTGCTGGGCTGCTCTCCCAGTGCCCCACTGGAGCAGGGGTCCTTCCAGGTGGACCAGAGCTCCCTGCCTGCTGGGATGCGGTGCAGGCGAGGCAGGAAAGTGTGGGTCTCGGCATCCCTGTAATACCTTCCTTCTCCTTTCTGCCTTCCAGACAATTCCTGGTCTTGGATTCCAAAGTTTTGTAACCTAAAGGAGTTCAGAAAACGTCACCACAGGCAGTACGAGGAGGCGACCGGGAACATGGTGCACATCAAACAGAAGCTGTACCATAACGGGCACCCCAGCCCACGGCACCTCTGAGGAACGCCTTCCCCTCCAGAGACTGCAGCGAGGTTTTAAAGAGGACTTTGCTCTTCTTCCAGGGGAACAGCTCTTAGTTTGCCCCTCTCTGGAAGCCAGCGAGGACATCATTTTATTTATCCATCCCGTGTGTCCCCGCGGCACACCACGATGCACAACTAAGCCAGTCCTGGATGCTACGCAGCCAAGACATTGCACTGTGTTCCACATTTTATTGTCAGACTTGTGTACATATGTAAAAAAAAAAAAAAGCAGACCAACAAAAACAACGACAAA